>NW_008754947.1:0-1341 GCF_000715545.1 Opisthorchis viverrini | reverse complement strand
TAGAAACCTAAATTACAAGGTCAGAAAAAGCGAAACGAGGGTTCACGAATTGCAACGCAGTACCAAGGTGTTCTCCCGGGTTTGTCGGGTCGGGTTTGTACTTGTCACTCAACGATGAGGGCAAAAAGGGTGTAGAACCACACTTTATGTTCCCAGAGCGGGGCAAGGAGACCGCCAGCGAAAACTCTTACATGAAGTAGCACCTAAACGTGCTTTGAACTGGATTCTAGATAGAATATGAAACGACCGTCCGAGGAAGGTTATTCCATGTATCTAACACTCGAAGTGAGAAAACCAATAAAGGTGGGCGATGTGAGCTTGAGCATGCCCTTACCTTGCATTACCTGGGTAACCGGTGAAAAACCGGTTGGATAAACCCTGTTCAAATATGGCACGAGTGGGTACTGGGTCTCCTTGGAGGTGGCAGTACCCCATGAGAAATAGGTCAAACACCCAAAGATGTGTTTCAATCAATAGGTTTCAGGCCGCAGCAGCTCGTTGGACACACCAGATGAGGGATGCGTCATGAGCAGGCGAATTAAGAAAGTGGCATCGCGAATTCCATTTGTATGATACGGTAGAGGGTGGGGCGAATCATCCGTAAGCAACCAACGCCCTTTGAACGGATTTTTTGTTGGAGGAAGAAAGACATGTTTGGAGAGGGCCGGATACCTAAACGTTTTTGGTATCTACCTTTGTAATGTCTTCTGGTCCGTTCTTCTCCGTCTTCGGCTTGCGGAAGGATATCCAATAATACAAGTATGTTCGTCGCGCAAGAACGGACTTTGGGGCCTGCGTTTCGCTGGGGATATCAAGTTGCTGGTACTGAGGTTGATTAAGATTACCCACAGCATACTGCGTTTCAGCACCTTGCACAGTCTTCTAGTTGGACCAACAGGTCTGTAGCTGCCTGGTGATAAGCGCCCCTCAGATTTGTGGTTTGGTGTGGCCATTTCATACCGACAAGTAGCGATGTGGTTTTCTTCGTCAACTGACAGACAAAACATCAGGTAGAAACGCTTGGCATCAGGTGCTATAACTGGAGTGGCTGTGGGTTCCCTGCGCCTGCCTTTCAAGGAGAAGGCAGTTGGCTGGTTCCTTCGGCAATGTCCTGTGTACTTAATTGGTACAATTTTGTTTTTCTGAGTAGTGCCCAACATCTCACCGTTTTTGGATGTCCCGTTAACAGATCTCTGATTTGCGGCGGTTCCGCATCCTACGAGATGCCACTCCACCTTCTCCGTCTCCTGTAGTCATGTTTCGAGACCTCGTTTCCGAAAGATGTCAAATTCTTTTTGAGCAGATTTTGACCTATTTAATTGCTTGTTGGTTTCTTCGGGG
>NW_008754946.1:0-1341 GCF_000715545.1 Opisthorchis viverrini | reverse complement strand
TAGGTGTCTCAAATTAGCAAACACGACCCAGGGCTTACAGATTCGTCTCATCTGTCGCGCTACAATTAGAACTAATACAAATTCCAAGATAAGTGAAACGCTCCACCATTTCTAGTGCCTCTCCGTGGATTGTACGTGGCATGTCCAGTGATTGACTAATGGTACTGCTCATACAACTGAAGTACCTAGAGAAAACATCAAAGGCACTGGCATTTTAGGATATTCCAAAATTCCGCAGCATGTAGCTGTGCTATTCAGTGAGGCAACTTAAAGCTATCAGTGAACAACTGAAGAATAAACAGTTCCGTAAAATTAGATAGTCATCGAAGCTATTTTACAATGGCACCACTTGGAAAAAACGGGGAATACCTCATCCACAGTTATACAAACTTCAGATATTCATTGACAAAACTCACCGGAACAGGCTTGCGTCGAAGGATGACGAAATCTTCGGCGCGCATCATCATAAAACGAGTGAACTTGCGACATAAAAGCCGTTCGATTTCATCCGACTGTTTGATGGAAATACTCACACGAACAGAGTTGATAGAACCCTCAATCAGCACGCGTTCTTTCTCATTTCGGCTGATGACAACCGGCTGTAGGAGCAGTTCCTTGGAGGTTTTCACTTCGATCTCCGGTTTATTATGTCGTTCAACTACTTGCGAAGGAAAATTTTGCACACAGAGTGCAGCATGTAGTGTATGCCTTACGGCCGTAAGATAGGGTTTTAGGGCCTAAAACCAAATGGAACGAGTTAGAAAAATGGTGCGACACAATCATACTCACGTTTGGAAGCATGGAGTTTCATCGCCAATTCACCAAGGTCTGTTAAATTACACTAAAGTATGCACAGAATGTTTAGGAATATATATTGTGAGACGTGGTGGATGGAAAGTCCGAGGAAAGAATGACGGCAGGACCATCCGAGTCACTACCAATCGGAGTGGTATCATCAGTGAGTAGTGGGGAAGCAATGCGTCCAAGCAGGCAAACCCACCAGTTATTCCAGAGACGTTCTCTTATGTGTGCAGTCAGAAACATCAGACCCCTGAGAACAAACACAACAAACCAAGGAAATCACCTCTGTTCTTCTGGACGAGCATGAGCCAAATATAGGAGACCCCGTCTTGGAATTTCACATAGTCTTTCAGAATTTCCGCAATTCGCTTTACGCCCACCTTCCAATATACACGTTACCTGCCTCGTGGTGAGCAGGCGTCTAAGACGTCGCCGCCGTTACGCAATGAGTCGGCATTTCTAGCACAACTTTTGATGCCGGAAGTTTTGTGTGACCGAAGTGCTTGTCACACAAGTGGCCACCCATTTTCCAATCAGTTT
>NW_008754945.1:0-1341 GCF_000715545.1 Opisthorchis viverrini | reverse complement strand
TGAGACCGATAATGTGACTGCGTTGTCTATCGGGAGAAGATGGAGGCTATTCGAAAACTTTCTTTAGTAAATCCAAGAGTTGTACACGTGATCAAGAAGGGAATCAATGAATCTCTCAATACACACTACACAATACACATCTGAGTGAAAATTACTGATACCCCCAGTGAACTGACAAGTATTCCCAGGGTATCTGATAAACTCCAGAGGATTACCGTCGCAGCAACAAATCCAGTTCTTGTGTTCTCACTAGTTTAACGATACAAGGAGGCAAGAATGGGTCCAAGTCGACCTGTTAAAGAAGAGTCCCCACTGGCTTCAATTTTACCATCTTTTTTGCACAAAAGCAGTGGTTCTTTGAGAGAGGCTTTTAAAGAAGGCAATAAATTTCTTGTATCCTACTGCGGGGCACATAAAACATATGGTTTCGTTTCCATGAACATTTGCAACACCTGTAGGCTTTATGAGCGTTCAAAGTGTAGGATGTTTTTACTCCGAAAGCGGCCGGGGTTTTAGCTACGGTGTTTACGAATGAGCGTTTATAAGACACTGGTGATACTAACTGGCATGTGATAACTCAGACGGTCCCAAAAGGGGTAACCCATCAAGTGGGTCGAAAAGCTTACAATCCATATGTGATTCTCAAACCGAATTGTCCATACGTCAGCTTGCAGTCTCCATTAGTGAATCCAACACTGACCGCTTAGACACTCTATTTTGCAGAGCTGAGACGAACACAGTCTAAGCAGACCCCGTGTAAGCTGATATTGAAGCCCACTGTAAATTTAAGTGATCACTAAATAAACCACTGCAAAAAACAATCCAAGTGCATATTAACCTTTCGAATAGTCCCTATCAGTTGATATACTTACCCGCTTTTTCGGGTGCACGTTAAACTATTTCGCGGGATTTGCTCCCAAGCACTACAATCCAAGCCGCTTGAAGTTCTACTGAAACGAAAAATCCAAGTTGTTTTGAAACAACATACCTTAGATTGGCGAAACGATTTGTTGTTTGTAATCCGACACAGTAGTCATTTCCGCACACTCACACGGCTATTTATGTATCCTGTTAAATACCAGATCTTATTTACTTATTAACAAGTTTCACTAGAACCAACTCCATTAGCTTCTTTCGAGTAATTCTGATCAGTTACCTCAGGGGAATCGGCCTGATAAGGCTGAATGAAAATTCATGCTTTGCATGGTGCATTTTACACGTACGAAGAAAATGAATTTCGGCAAACTGAATGTCAAACAAAGTATCGGAGGGTCCATCTTCACTGAAAGGATCCACACTTTGTTAATCAGCGATTTCAAGGTTTATTAAATCGTCCATATA
>NW_008754944.1:0-1341 GCF_000715545.1 Opisthorchis viverrini | reverse complement strand
CGAAACAGATTGACGCGCAGTGTGGCTCGTCGGCCTCTCTTTGTGCGCCGACACACTTTTGATTCACTGGTCGGATGAAGTCTGTAGTTGAATCTTCAAATTTCTGCCATTATCCAACGTTTTACAAAATTACGGAATGTGTTTTTTCAAGCAAGCGATATTACTTCAATAACCCCAGTGAAACATCCGTTACCCACAGAAGTGAAACAAGATGGCAGAAAAAGAATTAAATCGTTTTTTCTTGTTTCTTTCTACCTCCTGTAGAGCCATTTCTGTTCACATGCACCAGGGAGTTCGTGAATGTCGCCTGATGGACACGTATCAGCTTGTGGGAATGTGGACAGCATCAGTCCACACCTTAAGTTGATCGGAAGGCACACCCGGTGACTCCACCATTTTTAGGAGAACGTCCTTGAGAAACGAATCACATTGCTCTAATCGCCCAGCTTGTTTGGAAGGCGCATACGAAGAATAATCAAACTGAAAGGAAACGAAAGTCATGTATTATTAAGCAAGTAGGTCAAGAGGTAGCTGCACACAGAGTGACATACAGACCTCAACTTATGGGAATTTTTGTCTAAATTGCGCATTTTTAAACAACGCGTTAATGGGTCAAACACATTGTCGAAGCAGCGTACCCGGAGAAAACAATCAACTTAATGGCGAACGTGTGCGCACAACTCGTGGTAACGCAAATGATAAAAAGGTAAGCATGGAAATTTCGCAAAGATCGGTTCAAAAGATCAAGAGACGAAAGTTCATGAGCGGTTAAGGTGCGTACCGATTCTGAGATAGACGCGGAAAAGCACAGTGGTTTCGGGCAAGCGATGGGGTTTGGACGGTGGAAAGGAAGAACAAGTAGACTCTAAACAAGCATGACAAACATGACGCGTTAATCACTACTGGGCTAATAGCCGCCGTCTTTAAGTATTTGCAGCTATTTCTGCAGTAACATACTCGACCAGTGACCGATGACCATGTATCTGTGATCGGGCGTCATCGTACTGCTGGTCCTGATGACCTTTCACATGCTCCGCTCAACGATGGTAGTGAATTCTTGTCATTTCCTCTGTTTATCCTATTTACGTCTACCTGAGGGAGCGAGACCGTCCCATAGAACGGGTGAAACGGTAATAGTGCAGATCCCCCAAAACGTACTGGCAGTGAATATAGCAACCACAAAGGCGTCAGTTTGGCTCCGGCTGTAACAAGGTTTCTGGTTTTACTAGTTCTTCGTCGTCTTCCACGGCACGAATCCTTGACCCGTGAGCATCACGCCAGATTGCAATCAAGAAGAGTTTGCACCAACCAGATCTTCACACTCCTTCAGGTGTTAGAGCA
>NW_008754943.1:0-1342 GCF_000715545.1 Opisthorchis viverrini | reverse complement strand
CCAGGCTCGAGTAACTTGGTGTTCCGATGCGTTATCAGTTTTCTCTGTCCCTGATTACGTTGTTGTATGCTTTATCGGCACTATGCTTTGGCAACATCTCACCCAGTCAAACGACTTCTGTTTGTCAGGAAAGCTGGGAGCTCACTCGATTTTACGGCACGCTACGACTTTATGCACAGTTATCATCATCTCACCACCCTCACTCGCGCTTCACATTGCCCTTGCTACTAAATCTACCGTTTAAGATCAATGACTGTGAGCGGCAGTTTTAAATTTCAGCTCGAAGCAGTAGTTTTCTTCGCCTAGACGGCCCTGGTGCCCCATCGTTTTGCACAACTTACAACTTCTTATCACGTAACAAACGCTACTTTCTGGCCCTGCATTCCTGTCCATTATGTCACCGTCCGCAATGTTTCAACTCTACCAACCGGATCGCACATTAATTTGTAAGATACCCACAACTTGAAAACAAATCAATCATTGTCAAGCTTGAAAAATCCTCTGGCCTTATATAGACAATGCTGGACATTTTGACGAGGTTGTGAGTCACGGCCTCGAGCTTCATTATGCCAACCTCCAAAATGGCATGTGATTCTTTTCCAACGCCCTGCCTAAGTCTATATGCTCGGCCATTCATCTTCGATACTGTCGCTTCAGTTTACGGTCGGTGCACGCGGCAATACCTTATAGGTATTTATTGGGATTGCGCTGGCCCTAGTTTAGAACGCCTTGTACGGCCTGGTCACACTGTTTTAAAAAATACTGCTCCTGCAAATCGATTGGCGCACTAAGCTTTAACCGAAGTTGTTAACTAAATGTGCCAATACGGGGTTCAGAAGTGATTGGACAGACAGCAGTAGACTCTGCAGTCTGGTAGTTGGCATGCCGATAGGTGCATAACTGTCTCTAATTCCTGTTGGACATCCGGAGCTCCGAAGTCGTTGCGGATGCTAATCAATTTGGGCGGATATTTTCCATCAGTTTCTAAGGTCCCTTGTTCATTTGTGTGAATCGTTTGTCGCGGTCGACGCGGATTCTGTTGTTGGCAAATCCTCACGACCGATTAAATAATTTCTCGCAGATCTTTAGGGCCATTTCGTCAACTACGCTGCAAGTACTTGCTGGCGATGAGCACAATCTCGACCTTTTCAATCGGTGCTGTCCGCTTCGTGTAACGGGCAAACTTGGAATAGTGGCAGGCCACGGTTAACCAACCAGGCTTCCGGGAATCAAATGATGCTCACTTTTTAAGTTACGTGTGGAGTCTCTTAACGTTCATTAAATATTAGAAAAATCACCACGACATTTGCTTCATCTTCATTTTCATTCGTTTGTTGAATTA
>NW_008754942.1:0-1342 GCF_000715545.1 Opisthorchis viverrini | reverse complement strand
ACAATAGTGGAACTTAATATAGAGCAAAGAGCACCATCCTGATCGTCAAAGCTTAGTGGGAGCAGCCGATAAACCGCGTTTGGATTCGAACCATGGGCCTTCAGGTTGATAGGTTCGCGCCTTAAGCACCGAGGTACCTCAATTTCAGGGTTTCCGGACGTATTCTGGAAAGTCTGGGATCAGTCGCTCATCGCGCCCACATTCAAAAAGGCAACCGAAGCAAAGGTTTTAACAATGGGGGTCGCACGCCTGTCGTAACATGGTTATTGGCTTCCCGCATTTGCGATGCCCATGTGCTACACAGGAAACACAAGTCCAAAAGATTTAAGCAGGGCTTTAAACTCCGAAATAGTCATATTTCATATCACGTCAGGTGCTTCAACGTAGCCACTTATACCTCTGGGCAACAATCACGGTACCCGTCAAATTTAAAGGAGCCCTAGACTCTCTGAATAGATTAGCTATCCTAAATATTATTGTCCAGACGGGGATACCCTTGAGTTTCATGAACATTCTTCACATCCTTTATTCTCAGACGTCCGGTCAGGTTCAGGTGCACAAGGAACTGGTCAGAAACTTCCTGGGATGCGGCAGCGCTTTCCCCCCTCACATTTATCATAATCTTAATCGCCAACGTTCCCGGGCAGGGCATCCAGTCAGCATCATGCGATCTAGACCGGGCTACTAGTATCTCAAGGCCATAGGGGGCCTATGTCAGGATGGTATAAAAACCAGTGCAGAGCTATAAATGGCCATTCCTCACTTATTCCGCTTGTGGTCCAGGTGTCCACGATATGCCAAATGCGACTGCTACGGTATAGACCGCGGTGAGGCCGGTTTCTATTCTGCTGAAGCCAATTAGCTCCTTCAGTGGAGCGGTGTCAAGTAAGATGGTGTTGTGGTATAATGTCTTGCAGGTCGAGAGAGTATACATTCAGATGAACACAACATAACTAGACAGATGGAGTACTTTCCCGGTCATGAGTGTGGTTCCTTCGCGGAATTTGAGTGCAAACTGCGAGAATTCCAACGTGGAACGGGCACGTGTCATGCCCGCCGGCACAGTTTATCGGTGTCAAAATATGAACAGAATGTGGGTGAAGTACTCGCACCGTCCGTCTGTTATGCGTACCTGGTATACAAATGCGCGTTCACACTGGAACGTCAATAAAACGAGTCGTCGGTATGTTGATTATCGTCTGCACAATCATCCAATAAACTTATGTTCGGATACGCTGATTTCGACTGCCGATTGCTCATGTGTGTCGTTCACCGTGACGGTTGCATTGTACTCGTCAGTTTTAACACACAACATTCGCATGATCTGCGTACGTCTGACTGG
>NW_008754941.1:0-1342 GCF_000715545.1 Opisthorchis viverrini | reverse complement strand
TCGTTGATAGTCAGACTATTGTCTGAATAAGCCAACAGCCAGTTCAAACCAACTTTCACATTACTGAGATTCATCAGCGGCGTAAACTAGTTCGCAGATGCAGGGTTCACAATCTTCCGTCTAAAGGGTCGCCCCGAGTCCCACTACGGACGGAAGTGAAAGCAAGGCTGCTAAATTTGAATTCACATAGTCACAAGTAAATAGGGCCACGTGTGAATGTGCAACCTGTACATACTGCCACAACAATGACTGACATCCTGCATACGGGTTGTCAATTCCTGTCGGATACGAATTGATTCTTTCCTTACAATGACCCTGGAGCAAGTGAGCGAACCTTATCAGTGCGGTGACGGCGCATTCAAACGACATAATAACCTGAGTGATACTAGCGCTCCGTAATGAAGTTTGTTCGTTTGATTTGTTTACATGCATCATGTAATGACCCTGGTGTTCAACCGAATTCATCCGACAATGCGGCTGAAGACCAGGGGTGACTTGGAATCTTCCCCACCTGTCTAAACCACCTTCTTTGCATTTAATTATAGCCATATAGCATGCTATTTTGTGATCATTCGAGTGAACCTTACACAGAACTCGCCGTTTATCCAGAGACGAGTGGGTGCATGTGGCCAATTTCGAAAATTCAATCATTTAAAATGAAAGATAAGCTCCTGCCGGATCGTTCTCTTGAACGTGGAAAGTCGCTTTCACGAACATAAGGCTTCCCCTGACTTTGATTGAGTAGCAAATCTAATGATAGGACCGTTGCCCCATGCTTAAGAATCAATATTTGGCCAGAAATAAGGAAAAAATGTAACTTACCTTGATAACGAAATCCATATATCCTCTCTGGGTGTCAAGTGACACTGGTGTATAGGGACGGACCACTGTCTGTCCTTCGATCCTGGCAACAAAATAAACGTGTTTCCCTGAGAAGGGATGATAAATGTTTGGGCTACCTACCAACAGGAATTCCTGGACGATGTTCCGTTGAGGGAAGAGCCAACTTCAAGCGTATGGTATCATGACTGGCGGGCTGAAGGGGTTAATAGCGATAATGAAATATACTAACTTGTCTATCCACAATGCGCAGAGGGACCTTTACAGTTGGATCCGTAAACGTGAATTTTGGCTTCTTCCTGAAAAAGAAGTACCATATGACGACACCTGTTCCACCAGCTACAACAAGAGCCGCAACTGTTGAACCGACCTAACATAAAGTACATCTCGATGGAATTCACATCACTCACGGCAGCTATTGGGTTCACCATGACTATTTCTGCATCCAATCACAGATACTGAAACAATGAGCGGAAAAAGTTTCAGGAGAAAGGACATACAT
>NW_008754940.1:0-1342 GCF_000715545.1 Opisthorchis viverrini | reverse complement strand
CTTGATAGTGTGTAGGTAGCGCGCAGGTCACAAATTTATTAGCAGAGTGGAACAAGTTGAGGAGCGACCAGGTGAGCAAAATATGACGCTAAGAAGCTTGATGAGAGCAAACAAAAAGAACGTGTGACATTACAGATAGAAAAGAGACAAAGGGTTTTCTCTAGTACCAAGTGAACACGGGGCCCGTGATTAATAAACCACGAGTTATAATGAGCAGCCTTTCTCAGTGCCATATCAGTAACACAAAGGAAATGGCGCAACATGGAGGTTCGACAGTAATGACGGAAAAAGGTCAAAAAGGAGAAGTGAGCTGGCGCAGTGTTCAGATCCTGGAACAGAAAACAGCATGCCAAGGAGACTAGAGGCCCTGGCTAATGTGTAACATGAGAGTGGGCGCGGAATTACATCCGCTATCTGAGGTTGAGGGCGTGGTGCGTAAGGACTACAAGTAAGATGGTTGACCCGGAGCAAGATGTGTAACACAAAGTAAGTAGTGGAAGAGCAGAGGGTCGAAACGACACTCTTGATGGAAGGAATAGAAGTAGTGGTAGTTGAAAGAAATCCCTTGTTCTGGCAGCTTCTGTGGAACTGTTTAAAAATGGGCAGACCAGACAGCTGAAAGTGACGGTAGCTGGGCTACTGGTTACTTTGGGAGAGCCCTAGGTCTTGAATAAATATTCACCCGTTAAAAAGAGTGATGAGGCCAACAGTGTGAGGGTAGTCGAGGAGCAGTACTAGGTGTAGTCCAAGAGCAGGTTAGGTCAGTTGCGGGGTTGTGGGCAAATCGTGGGGTTCACATCATGGAGGAGTCTTGGCATATTGAATGAATTGGGGATAAGTTCGGCAATAGTCCTCCAAATTCTTGTCCATGCCGGGCCAATAAACGTAGCTTCTGGCCAATGATTTTGTTCGGCACACTTCTGGGTGGCCATTGTAGAACTGCCTGACCATTCTTCGTCCGCGAACCTCTAGTACAATCATCCACTCAGCAAACATTAAGCAATCATCGACTATTGATTGTGCTCCCTGACGATTAGCCTACTGACAAAACTTTGGGTTGAGGTTCTTTCTGGGCCAGCCAAGTTGAATGAATTTCATGGCTTCTTGCAGCACAGTCGCGTTTGATGGCCTCTTGAACCATGGTTACTAAGAGGGCTCGGACAGCGTCGAGGATAATGCGCTTGATGTCTGACTCAATGTCAACAGTTGCGATTACTATATCTTCAACAACTATACGATGAGCTCCAATGAGTTGTGATGGGGCATCTGCCTACCCGAAAGAGGTTGCTGTTTGTTACCTAACGAAACATAATCAAGCTTATTGGCCCACCGCTGCAATCGG
>NW_008754939.1:0-1344 GCF_000715545.1 Opisthorchis viverrini | reverse complement strand
CTTACCCAGTCTTTTCATTTGGAAGTCCACAGACAGTCCTGTACTTACGAGCTCTTACATCAGTCATCTCATCTCCCAAAAGTATCGGTTGACGGATATGCGGCAGCTGCCAGCACTGAATGACAAGTACGCGGTTCCTACAGCTGAATGTGTGATGATGATGATGATGAGAATTTGACGTTTATGAGCCCATTCTGATCGCGCGCTAATCCACTTTTATTCCTGTCTGAGAAAATGCATACCAACCGGAACCTGCGATTTGAGCTCTGAATTGCTTGCTCTGAATTTATCAGCTTTTCGATACAGTGTTCTATTAATTCATATGTTTTTTTCACTTCTTTTTTCTGCTCGGTATTTTTGTTCGCTCAAATAACGCACCTCAAACAAATGACTGGTGGGTTCTTTACAAAATCGCCGGAAAGAAGGGAGAAAACTCAAATACGGAACGAATGTGATTGTCACTTTACTAAGGAAAGAAATGCCGCTCGTGACTCAACGATTATGTTTGATTTTTTATGCAAACCATGATGAAATTTTATCTGCTCACCTGTTTACATGTACTCACATTTGTCGATGGAATTACTGTCCCGTTGACAGCCAACAGGCGGTCATTCGGTGGCTGACGTTCACCAATTCGATTAAGAACTTCCTTCATTTGACTCTGTGGTACTTTTGAGTGAGGGTGGGAAACTGCACCTGAAATAACAGTCTTGGCTCCAGAATTGTCTTCCGGGTAGATACTAGCATGACACTGATATAGAAACTAGTAATAGTGACGAATGATGGAAATCACATAAAGCCAGTTTTGCGCACTCGGACCTCAGAAAGCCTTGTCTAACAAGGACATCGGAACCAGTGAGCTGTATTTTGACCCTACACTGAAGGATTCGTGCTATAATAAGGAGGGGGACTTTGGCTCCATTCAACACAGTTCGAAATAACTTGACTGTCATTCTTGCTCTTACAGTATATTACATGAAGTTGACGTTATATCCAGGTAGTACTCCGGGATCAAAATGGAACCAATATACTGGGTTTAGGGTTTCCGCAACTCCAGGCAATCGTGTTAATCGAAACCTGTACGTAGTGAGCAAATACGCAAAAAGACAACACAAACTGTTGTATATTTGACGGGTAAATTTTTTTAACAATCGCATGACAAATAAGCTAGGTTAGGTTACAAATGTCTTCTCTGTAACATCACACCAACATTTACCGTTGAAATGGTTAGGTATTGTCACCATCTGGTTTATCAGTGATATTAGGTCTTGAGGATTCAAATCGGCATGTTTTACATCAATCAGTTCGGAACAAAGCGTGTGTGACAGTGCTATTGACCCACAT
>NW_008754938.1:0-1344 GCF_000715545.1 Opisthorchis viverrini | reverse complement strand
GCCTTAACCACTGAGCTATCCCGAGCTCGCCTAGTCCCGGGATTTCTACTATTTCTTACATTGTTTGGAGGACTTCAGAAATGACAAACCTATTTGAAGCTAATTTAAATATGCCATTCATACCAATTTGATACGCAAACTTTTGTGTGATAGCCAAGTTGATTGCTGTTGAACATCTATGGTAGTATATTGCCTGCTTCCCGCTACGTTCACTCCCAACACAGCGTCTGCTATTTGTTTCATGCTTTTGACGGGGTTTTCCTTCTCGCAAGATCCTGGAACACCGTCGGTCTTCGAACATCATGAAAACAAATGTTCACTTTTCAGTTTTTTCCCATTTATTGGAGAATGCACATTTAAAGTTAGCCCTGATAGTTATTACACAAGTCACTCGCACACGTCTGGCCGATGAATATTCCGTCGGCTCGGATTTCGGCGGTGTAAGACTCCTCAGTTGAACAGTTTCGCTCCATTACCTTTAGTTTATCATCCTCTATTACGTGCATCTCCTGAAAACGAGAAAAAATGCGATGTGTGAGCGTAAATGCATGAAGCGTGTGTTATAATTTTTCTCTTATATTCTGTCATGTTGACGGTTAGAGGATGACGAATCCTTTCGCTTGTTGAGCGAATACAAGTCAGTTTTATACATAGCAAGTGGGACGACATTTCCTGATCTAGAAAGGCCTTTCTTTAAAGCCCAAATGACATTAATTCCCGTGCGGAATATGGTGGTGCCATCCGCACTTGTCACCGGTGAGTTAAGCTCATCTTGGTCTGAGTCCGTAAGATCTTAACTCCTCAGCTGAAATTATGCGATGCATCACCGTCGTTGTTCTTGAGTTCAACCTGCGTTACCGTCAAACGCGGTAGGTTTCAGACTTTCATCAGTGCCTGTTTCCAGTCTTGTATGGCACGGCTTTTAACCCGTACACGTACGTGCTTGAGAATGGTCAGCTTGGCCGTAATGACGATTCCCTACTGATTGGCGGATACTGTGTGGTAAATACAAGCTATTCACGCGGAGTTGAATACTCGTTTGCAAACAGATGAATTCCCTATATATGATTTTCGTCCGTTTTTGTATGTTGGGCTAAGACTGCTGCAAGATTCAGTTGGGCCAATATTCAAGCTGCTATAATACCACTGTTGATGGGCCCTCATCAGACTAACGGGTTGTAAGTGGTCAGGAACAAACCAACAATAGTTTAGATTGACCTCACTTAACATAAACTACTTAATAGTCTGAGGAACGTAATTGCTTCGGTTGTTTTGTCTTTTTCGAGTGACGAGTTGACCAGAATGCACTACTCATTCTATTGGTTGTTGATCAGGTGGCTGTTG
>NW_008754937.1:0-1344 GCF_000715545.1 Opisthorchis viverrini | reverse complement strand
TTGCTCTGAGTGTGGTTGGTTAAATCCAACTATAACTGGTAACTCATCATCAAGGAGGCAATTTATTTCATGCAATGCTTGGAAATTAATAAACGGACCGATTTGTAACGGGAAGGTCGGTGTAAGTACCGCCATGTACTCAAGGAGCGTGGAAGATACCATCAGCATATCTGTTTAAATTTCCCGAAGGTCACTTATTTAAAAAGAAAAAGATGACAATCGGTGAAAAAAGTTTCGGATCGCTTGAAAACCATTTGGTGACATCGTAAAATCAGCATAGAAACTGATGGCTTTGTTACGAAATTTTCAAACGCGAATGTGATCAACTATTGTAATGTGCGCAGATAAGTGACCCGAAAGTTGATGATTTTTCCACAATTTTGCCGGCGGCGATTGGCATCATGTATACCAACCGTAAAAATAGAAAACTAATGGTCTGTTATTCCATGTACTATCTGATTGAAGTCACGCAGTTTAAACTCAGGTGTTTTAAGACTAGTTTAGGTACCTTTGCTCGTCTTTAAAAATGCATTTGTACTACCGTAAACTGGCAAGCTCAGTGTGCAATCCTACCTTGATACGCTGAACCATCTTTGTTTATTTCTGTTTTCATAAAACTCTCAAGTGGATAAATGTCTACAAGAGTGTAAGTAAAGTAATTTGCAGCCACTGAGCCAAGTGGCTCATGCGGGGTTGCCTTACGAGATAGTGTGCATTAATTTAGACCTTACGATCAAGTTTATTAGTTTACTCATTACTTTACTGCCGTGTGCAACACATTATAATTATGACTGAATTTTTCAAGGAATTCCAAGTGTATATTGCTTAGTGGACCTCTTAAGGTGTTTTTACTAAAACATTCCTTTCAAACAAAACAATATCTGAGAAAATTGTGCAATTTTTTTATTTTTCATTTGAAACAACCAAGTATCGGCGGTTCCAACCGAAGGTACGATTCAATCTGGTAAAATTCTGGCAGACATGGTGGAAATTGTTTATCTGCTACAACTCGCATTATAATGCCAACAAGCAAAACTCTGATGGAAGCGTCCCAGTATGCTGAAACAACAACCAAGCATATATACTGTGGGCCATAAGCCCCGGTTCAGAAACTTCGAATGCTAATAGGTGCATAGACAGAAGACATCATCCAAAGATATCACCAGATAGATGGCCTCCCAATGAGACTATAAAATTTGGCTACATTGAGAACATTACAGCAGAGACCTTACGCGTTCATTCGTGCGGCAATCCATCACAAAAATGTTTGCAACTTCAGCTGATACTGGCAGCAGCCAAGATGTTGCATAGTACTATCCCAGCTGGTTGCTGGTGGGAAACGTA
>NW_008754936.1:0-1345 GCF_000715545.1 Opisthorchis viverrini | reverse complement strand
AACTTTGTGGTTGTAGGGCAGTGAGCATCAGCGTCAACACTCACGTTGTTGTCTTTGCTTGGGCTAGCACGAACAGAGGAGTGAAATTGTTTTATACACCTGTTTTCACGGGCCCAGCGAGGCCATATTTTCGGTATGGGGCTTTAGTTGAAAACCGATCACAGCGAAGTCAATGTTATTTGTCTCTGACTGGAAGTCTGTGTGTCACCGATCGTTTTCGAGGTTGTGATGGTAACCTTGAAAGCATCATGTGCTTTAGGTCACAACTTCAGAAGTCGTTAGAAAGCGTCATCTCTAATCAATAAGCGGATGCAAACAGAGTCACCGCACTAAGCAGCAGGGGTCACATGTTCCAATAACATCCATCCATCAATTGGGAAGATGGACACTTTGGCCGGGCTGCTTCGACGAGAAAGCCAAAACGCTGGAATTGTGGCACTGCCGGAAAGCTGTTTGTAAGGCGACACGGACACCAGAATAATTCAGCCCATGGTCTATTCCGAGTGGGTCGTCCCTACAAGTATGGTGGAGTCATCAATTAGGAAGAACGAAGATGGTGTTGCGCTTTCCGTTATGACCACATGATAGCTCTGCAAGAAGTGCCAGCTGTCCGATCTTGAAGTGCAATCTCTAAGTGGCTGTTATTCACTCTTTCTCACAAACCTATCCATTTCACTCGGTACTTCTGTCCACGGATTGCTGTCGATTTCTCCAACGCGCTGGTAACATACTTTGACCTTGTGAACGACCTTGAAAAACCTGGTTGTCCCTTTTTCACATCTTTTGATTCTGTCACTGTTGCTGACTTTCTCACGAGACTTGACGCTTGACTGTGTAGGCGACAGCACTGTGAATTCCACTCGGTTCATTCGACCACCCCATCCGGACGTTTTTCCAAAGGCGTAGTCTAATACTCACGGGTATTCCATCAATAAGGCCTGCCAAGTACTTATTACACAAGGATACTCTTCAGGAGAAAACATCAATCTACTGAAGCATAGGTTCTCTGTGACTAACTTTTCCCTTTTCTACGCTTGTTCGACAAATTGTGAACGTTCGACCGGTTGTCTTAATTTTGTTTCCACCTGCGTGGAGAATACTCATCTATCTAGGTAACTATGGAGAGGACAGGAGAAGGCAGTTCATGGGACAAATCGGAGAGCAGATCCACTATCTGAATGAATTTCAAGCGCAGATTCTAGTTAGCCAAGAAAAAATGCCTTGGGGCGTGCAATGATCTGAACTAGTTATGTAGTACCGTACTCCCATGCACTGACCTGAACAGGCATAATCACGTTCCGAATCCACTTGCCACATTTGTTATTCGTCAAGAGACTAGCCCCTA
>NW_008754935.1:0-1345 GCF_000715545.1 Opisthorchis viverrini | reverse complement strand
AACTGTTTTGTAGAAGGAACGCTAACAGCCTTCTGGTTATTTTCATTCTACGCAGCTACTACCCAATACGAGAAATAATGGCAAATTAATTTGTGTGCTCTGAGCTTCTCGGTCTTCTAACCATGTCGTAACCGTTTGTTTGCTGAGTCAGCGTTGAAAAGACTGTCAACCAAAGCTTGTTCATCTACGTCGTATCTGAGAACTAGTTTCTTTCGTAAGTGATGATCATCTGTAAGAATAGTTCATACGCCGCGAAAGGCATTTATTTTTCCATGAATTAGGGGCTGATACCTATTTTTATAGCACACTCAATAAGGGTGAGGCGTTTTGTGCGTCCTGAGCAGGCAACTTGGTTGGCATAATCCGAGTGCGGTCTGACATAAACCAGATGATGTATTTGTAACTCCACGCGGGTAATCTAGAAGAGGCACCGAATCATCCTTAAAACAACAAATGGCTTTCATGCTGATTTCCATGGTGCATTGAGAAGTAAGTGTTTAGAGAGCGCAGAATACACGATTTTTGGCGTCTATCCACGTGATGCCCTTTATTTTTCCCCTTGTACGAAAAGGCATCACTGATTTTCCTGCAAGTAAGTTATGGACGCACGTTTCTTCATTCAGAGGAGGATGTTAATCCAACAACCACTGCTTTGTGGCGTATACGTTCCTTTGATGGGCACTGGCATCGTAGCTCTAGGACTTAAAGTCGTCAGCGAGAAGTAAACATGGACTTGCATTAACATCTGGAAGTTCATTTGCTTATATCAGAAACACCAGTAGACCTAAAACATTGGTTGACGAACTACGGGAAAACCTGTGCTTGAGAAGTGTAGGTCGAGTTTAACGTCGATCGGAACTACCTGTGTCGTAGAAACGCCATGATCCAGTGAAGGAATTTCCTTTGAATGCCATAAGGCTCGAGCCTGTTGAGCAGCATAACGTGTGGGATCTGGTCAAATGTTTTTAATAACTCGAAAATATGGCACCGATGAGTCCCTCGCCCTTTACTCGAGCTAAGCTGTATTTGAGCGCGAGCATGGTTGTCAGGCAGTAACGGTTTGGGAGAAATCAGTGTTGAGCTCTAGATATTAAGTTGTTGGAACCAGGGTGTTGTTTGACCTGGCACTGCGCGCTTGTGAAGCTTAAAGGCCTTTAGCTGCCGGGCGTTGTTAGGTCAACAGTTTTGTAGATGGACGTGACACTCGCTTCTTTCGAAGCGAACAGAAAGCGGCGTTTGTCAAGCGACCGACAGAAGTTCATTAGAAATGTCTTGCTAGTGACGTTGTCTTCAGTATTCTTGGATGCAACTCTTTGGCCCCAAACGCGCAGGACAGATTAATCTT
>NW_008754934.1:0-1345 GCF_000715545.1 Opisthorchis viverrini | reverse complement strand
GAGAAAAAAATGCGACAGTGAGGCGGAGCTGAAGCCATCCCACCACAAACACCCGAGGTACCTAAACCTAAAACACTCAGCCGAACAATCTAAATAGGAGCTGTCACCGTGAACACCACTGACATTGGTTAGCTGCCATATCGCTTTTTCACCAACCAATTACAGAGAAAATAATGCAAACCTCATCCTGCAAGGAAAACATGCCAACAGTATGCAGCTTCCCGTAACATTCATTCTGTCATGTCGGATTCTTTCCACCTCAAGGCATACGCCACTAGGAATTAGGCATGGAGAACAACGCCCATCTTGAGGGCAATGGAATATAACATCAGCTACAAACAGCAACAAGTTTTGGTACAACTAAAAGAACACTTTTGTCTTTGACAAGGCGTGAAAGTTGTCCTCAGTTGAAAAAACAAGATTCCAAGAAGCAAGTTCATTTCTGCTGATCAAGTTGTTCCGAAAGGATCACCCATGCTTCTATCAACCAGAAAAATGAAATGGTGAAGTAGCATACGAGAGGAATTTCACGCCTGATGGAACAAACGAACAAGCTGTGATTCATTCAGGTAGTCAAGTTGGCTTCGGTTCAAAAACAGGAAAGCTATGTAGTGAACCAAATCTCTATTTTTGTTACTTAATTTCTGAGGAGTAGAGGACTTTTGGCGCAAGAACAATGGAACTCCGGGCCAAACCTTCATCCATTGTCGGTCACTGCTAGTCACTGTTTCCAGTGTAGACTTCGAGCGTGCCTTTACTTACTGCTACGTTTTGTGCTTTTCCATTCTTTTCGTGAATGGTACTACTCATTTTACCATTGAAAGATTCGTCTGCCTCAAAATAAACAAACGCATCAGGGTAGCCCTCTCAAGTACATCCTAGCTGGCTGATTTTTGGATGGCGGCTCATATTATGGTCATACCAAAGGGATTGTATGCAACACGCGAACTTGTGTCCATAGTGCTTATCTAATAAGACTTCTATGAAAACCATAACTTGGACTTGTTTCTTTCATAAGCATGGTCTAGTTCCGCCGTACCAACTTATGCCAGGCAAGAACATCCTGGTAACCCTAGTTCGTTCATTAATTTAAACGGATGAAACAAGTAGAAAATGCCGTAAACTTTCGCATGTAACTCCCAGTGCTTCGCGAACTACATAATCGTAAACCAGTTCCTTGGAAAACCTTGATTACTTCCTGTGACATTTAATACTGTTTCAATAAGGAAAGAAGGCGGTAGCATTCAAACCTAAAAACTAATGCGTAGTAACTCGCCTATTATCTGATTGCTGTCGTCGTCATCAGTGGGGCGACACCACTACTCAGCACACATGTTTCAGCCCT
>NW_008754933.1:0-1346 GCF_000715545.1 Opisthorchis viverrini | reverse complement strand
ATGCAGGCTGCTATGAGTCATCGCACTCGAACAAAAAACTACTCAATCTGCTAGTGTCGGCGCGTTTAACCATGCGTAGATAAGCATGCGTAAGTGTGCAGTGAATTCACCCATATAGGATGAAACGAATAAACTGAGTAAAACAGTCCATTCTTTGCGACAAATAGGAGGGGGTATATGCAGATTCAGACTGTCCGTTGCCAGACCACACGTCTGACTCCCGACTCCTAATTCGGCTGAGATTTTGAAGCCCGGGTTCGCGAAGTCATCCAGAGAGGTTCCTAGCTCGTGGTCTAGTGATTACAGTGCCTACATGAAGACCAGTCACTATGTCGGTGAGATTCTTGATTTGCCCAGTGAGTATTCTCTCCTGACAGGTAACATTCCTGCAAAAGTAAGAGTTGTGAGAACCTGTTGAAATGGGTTTCTAAAGTGTACTCTCATGAAGTTTGATTTCATTTATCCTTTGTTGCCGACATCCGAACTGGCCCTTGGCGCATTCGGAGTGAACGTGACTCGCCGACAATAACATGACGGACCAAACAAATCAAGGTCTGCCGTTTCAGATTCGGTAATTTTCTACTTAATTCTAACAGCTTCACTAAGCGTTCTCCTCTTCTATGCTAGCGATACAGGCCATATCGTAATCTACTAAGGATATGAACCTGTAATATTCACCATTATAAGGGAAAAAACGGCCTTAAAAATCACCTGAAAGGCACGTACTGACTTTGGCGTCCGTGTTTTTAGTCCAGAATTCCAAGGCACAAGTCATTTACTGATGAAATTTCAAACGAGATTCGGTTTAAAATCAACACCTGACTTGTATCATGACTGGCTCATCACCCGACACTCGGGTTCAGTAGGATCACGAAACTGCATCAGCATACTCTTCCGCGAGTACCCTTCACATCACGTATGATGTTTGGACTGAAGGTGCAACTTTGGAAATGAGAAATGTCTGTAACTTGCTATAAAAAAGTTGGATTTAGTGTCTCTGAGGAGAAATATAATCGTTTCTAAAGCGATAGATCGTAGAATAGATAGAACGGCGAATCCGGTGAGACCAACGATTGAAATGAACTCTCCAGCGAGTAGCTGTCTGGAGTGGTCTGGGACCAACGACTCTGACGCTAAACGAAGTGTCACTGACCAACTGGTTTCCTAATCTGACACAAAATTCCCGCCCACCCATCCGAAGAAATCTGGCATGCGTTCATGGCACTTTACCTTGTGGACTTGCTATGTAGTTGGTGCACTCACCATCCCCCTAACTACACATCAATATTTTAACAAAACATGCCCTAACCACGTTATTTCCTCTCTAATTCTCAACTTTCTTCCAG
>NW_008754932.1:0-1346 GCF_000715545.1 Opisthorchis viverrini | reverse complement strand
CAGCAGACGGTCCATGGCAGCAGGCGCCAGAATATTTCAGTGGGAAGCGAGTAACTCCTTTACTCACTCCCAAAGGCAACCAACCTGTCCTCTACCCAAAAGTCGTCATAATGCAATGATACAGGTGGGCTAAACTGGCTGGGACTTCGTTCCACGAGGTTTGATAACGACAGAGACCAAAAGGGGAGTATCCAGACAATGGCACCAGGTAGACGGGTTCCCCTAGTAAACGCTACTATCCGCTGCCTTGTGGATCAGACTTGCAGGCCAAATGCTTAAGGTTTGGAAACCCAAATGAACAACCAAGGCGTGAGCAACTCTTTGTTCACACTCTTTCCTCACTTATTTTGTGCAAGCTGATCGACTACCAAGAGAGACTCGTGAGAACCAAGCGGGGTTTCGTCCTGGTCATGTGCTTACTTTGAGACAGATGGCTGGACAGCGTTACTCTTTCGAACAGCCAACGATAGATGTTCCTCTTAATGGGAAAGCCGCTTAGGGCTCTGCTGCCCATCGAAAACTAATGAAGTGCCTGGCGAGCTACGATGTCCTCTCTTAATTGTTATCCTTTACAAAGGCACTGTATGCCAACTCCAACGAGCGCGTACAGGTATAAAGCAAGCTTTCACATGGGTTCACCATGTCCGGTGATAAGCAAGGTTGTTACAAGGTTGTCAATCATTAGAGTTCAAACCAACAACACCTCCTGGTCACTCAGATTAAGGGCTGGAACATGCATGGCACCTTCATCTGCAAAAATGCCGATGAAACTGCATTTTCAGCTGAAAAACGCTGCTTTGTTGTCAGGTCCCGGAAACAAGGNCCTCCTGTCTAGGTCTGAGCGCCCTGGAAGTATCCTAGTCCATGTACGACAGTGATACTTGCAACTAACAACACTATCATGCCACATCGGCTGTCACGTAGTGTCGCCAACCGGGTCGCCTTACTTGCTGCGTACAGTAGGGCAGGCAAGCGATAACATGCTACCGCCTACGCCTCTCTTCGTACACTTTCATGTATTCCCCTTTCTACCCCCCCCCTACCCTACCCTTCTACCCAAATATAAAAACTCTCTCCACAGGTCAGTGCTAGGACTGACCTCTTTCTTCGCCGTGCATCACGCTCAGCTACAGGTTTTGTGTCCGACTTCAGGACAAGCCTTAAACATGTCGACGTCTGTTTTAAAACCCACAGAAAATCAGCTTACTTAGATGCCTTTAATGTTTGTCTACTGAAGAAAGTAGGATAACAATGAGCTCTTGCACGTACGCTGGACTCCCTCTGCATCGACGTATGATCTCTGTCAGAAACAAGAGCACACGGGACGCAAGTGCTGTAGCTGAAAT
>NW_008754931.1:0-1346 GCF_000715545.1 Opisthorchis viverrini | reverse complement strand
CCATGATGGCACTTATCCCACTCAGAAACGTGAGTCATGAAAACATCAATTATGATGACCATTTCAGTTTCTATGATTTCTGAACATACCCCAGTTGACCTCGATGAGTGGTAAGTTGTATTTTGCACTTAGGTGATCTGTGTTTAAAGTGCTAACCAAGAACCTCCGATCCAACTTGCTGGCTGGGCCCATTCTCGTGTCCGTGATAAGGGTGCTCCAGCCACCTCAAAACCGTTGCTTTCGAGGGATTTTTCGAACAGTTGTTCATCTGGTTATAGTTCGGCATCCCAGTCTGCTCCACCTACCTGTAACGCTGAGCGAGTAAGTCGGAAGAAATAACTATACCTATAAACAACAGGTGCTCAACTTCGCCTTTGGATGGGCACCTTCAACAAACCCGGTCTTCTCTAATCAGTCTCAGTTAACACTCGGAAGAAAGCCTGACGGGTTTGGCTCAAGCCCTCCAACACTTAGACGTACTCAATCCTGCTATAGTCGCGGATGGCTGTCCAAGCGCCATCGTGCACAGAACTGGCCTCGCATCTCTGGAATAATGAAATCGTTCTCCGGGTCTATGTCCCCTCATATTGCGGATACGAACTCATGTCCGGCAGCACTGACCAGCGGAATCCAGTCAGGTGTTCAATACCCGGAGCCCCCTAAGAGATTGTCCCTGCCTCCTCTAGGCGAACGGTTTTCACCCGTACCCGACACCAGTCCCTCACATGCTCCCACTGGGTTTGACAAGTTCAACTTTTCGCGCACCAGTGCAGAGGGTGATGGGCATTTGGATGTATCCCTTGATTGTTCGGGTCTGCCTCAAGCAAAAAAGCTACGGATGGATAATGAAGCTTCGGCGTTCCCAATTGCACCGGCTGACTCCTCTCGTGAGGACAAAGTCGATGTTGACAACACTTTGCCATTAGATGATTCTAGATGTGACGCAATGCATAACTCATCGGAGCACGTAAAGTCTGGTGCTGGCAAAGCGAAAGTGCCTTTCGAGGTGTTTCGTCACCATTCAACCCCGTTGGTTTCTGCGCGGCCACTACATCTTCCCTTCGTTTGTCAATTGGTATCGTCGCCAACGCCTCAGATACCGCTGGCGAACAAACCACTTCTTTCCAGGAGCAGTTCCGTCCCTGTATCTACTATTTCTGAAAAGGTGAGTGCCATATCTCAGTATATCACACACTCGCGTTCTTTGAAGCAGTGTATAAGTATCCCAGTTTTGTGTTATCCGGGCGCCTGCAGTCCGTGGGTCGAAATTAGTTCCGTTTGAAGGTACTTCATAGGGGTTGGTCTCTTGCTGTACTGGATTCGGCCTAAGAAATATTCCGATACGG
>NW_008754930.1:0-1346 GCF_000715545.1 Opisthorchis viverrini | reverse complement strand
TGTTCGTTTATGAACGCCTGCGCGGACGCAAAACACGACTTTACATGTTCATTCGACTGTTCGCTCCGCGAAAGCGGAATAAGTATCTGCCTTTCAAATCAAAATGCATTGCCTGCGAAATCATAAACATAAAAGAGGTATTGAAGAGACTGGAACAAAATTCACTCAGCAGCGGTCCTGACAACTAGACAAAGTGGATTTTGGAAAAAAACATTTCGTGTGGTTGTGGGCAAATGCTATCTTCTACTAAAAACAGGAATTTTGCGGTGCACCCGGGTTGACTTCCTCTCTTATAGAAGTGGGTAAAATCATCCCTCCAAAACGATACTTTAACGCAGAAGCGAAATCCACCGAAAGCCAACTGACCCGTAGTTTTGCAAATGATCGTGATATGTGATTGTTGATGAAAGCTCAGGGAACGGCCAGTACGTTCCCCGAAGGACATAAGCGTATTCTCTTTGAACGAATCCAAAAAAAGTCAGGTATTAGAAGTCCACTGTAAGTGAAGTCATCAGAGAAGGAGGTGGATGTGCTGTCGCTCAGGTAAGCAGTCTTTTTAGACTGCATGCACGACAAGTTGAAGGTCACTTCAGGTGGCCTCTCTACCCGGGAAAAATACAGCTGATGTGGAATGTGCTTCCTATCAAAACACCAAGTTCTACTTCTTCTCCTTCTTTTGACAGGACGAATATACAGAGAATAAAACCCAAACGCTAGTATTAGTCACTAAGCATACCGCTCTTGGCATTTGGATGTTTCTCATTGAAAGTACTGCAGACGAAATAAGTGTCAGCATAAGTAATACTGGATCGGCTTTCCTTCCACAAAACAACTTACAGCACAGTCGCGATCCTATCAACGGAGAAGGCCGCCCGAATGGCCGAAGTAGACCGGCACCATGATACGGATGGGAATCTTGGCCAAGTTGCTCGCAATGCAGGAGAAACCTACTTTATTTCGGTCATCCATCCATCTACTCAGTTTTCCGCATGTGCTTTAGGAGCACAGTATCCACAGTGTGGAAATACGTCGCCTGGGATTTAAGTAGCCGATTGGAAGTTAAATCTGAAGATTACTACACTGATTTCAGACATGCTGGCCCATCATGTGTTTCACACGTACCTGAAACCGTTTACCCAGGCCAGGTGGGAGTACTCAACTAATAGGCAGGATGTAATGAGTTGTAATGAGATGTAATGTAATGATTCCCAGCCAATAATTCACGGTTTTAGTCACGTTACCAACTTATGTCCACACAAGTGGAGGGCCAGTACACAAATACTTACCCAATACGCTCCCAATAACGCACTGAAGAGTTCACCTCGACTGGTGATGAAACGTTTGAA
>NW_008754929.1:0-1347 GCF_000715545.1 Opisthorchis viverrini | reverse complement strand
CACAACAGTGCAGGAGACCGCACATTATGGTGTCAGTTTCCTAATGAATTTCCGATGACCAAAATCAGACAAGTTGGCAAATGCTGTTCGCATCTGACTCTTACCGTCATAACTTTTCTTTCTAAAACTTACGTTAGATTTGGTCAGCAGACTCAATTTTCCTTCCCTAAGGTTACGGATGGATGTAGGATCCCCACTGCGTTACCCTTTACCTTGAAGTGACGAAGCGCCCAAAGAAAAACTGGATCAAGTCAAAAGTTCCATGTAGACTAGACGATGCGTACTGATGACCATCACGAATGAAGTTTCTCGTCATTGTCCACGTGTGCCAGCCGTTTTTTAGCTCGTTTTCTGCCCCCGGAGACTCAATTCTTCAAAATGCGTATTTTATTACGCTTTTGGAGACAGAATAGGATAGAAGGGGAGAAGATAAGCGCCCATAATGAACTGAATGAAAACATTTCAGACATTTTTATCAGAATCTCGCACAACCAGAAGCACGAGTCATATTTATCCATCCCAAGGCACCTCTTCTAGGTGAGGCGTAGGCAATGGAAATAGCTTGCCAACGAAATCATGGATGCTTTTGTATTCGGTATTTTGTGCGGCAATGATGTGACGTGAATGTTTGGTTGCTAGACTTTTACCGAAATGAAATCCAGCTTGAGGTTTTTCGCTTTGTGTCTTATATGTATTAACAAGGCAACTATAACAGGTATGACAGGCTACAAGATCATACTTGCGGTTAGATCATTTCACCTAACTTTTCCAAACGAGGATTCGCTGTTTCTCTAATTCCAGCTGTCTAATCCATCTAGATGTTTTCAAGTGCTTTTAAAAAATGTATCTACGATTTGTAGTCAAGCTAGGTCACGAGAATGAGGGAATCTCGTGGAATATGGCCATCTGGTCAGGCCCGAGAAGACCATAACCGGTGGTAGGCCGTTTAGATTTTCCGCCTGGGTATTAAGAAGCATTCGTTCCCTAGATTTGGGTCAAAGCTAAAAGCATCAACGTCATCTGTAATTCGCACTGGTATAAGTTCGCTTGATTCGACAGAGGGATGAGCTTAAAGTAAGAAGAGTTAATTCCGTATTCATAAAAAACACGCACAACTTGTGGAGGCTGGAGAGCAAAGTTTTGATACCTGTGTTATAGTGCGGCTTCATTTTGAGCCAAGCTTAACAGTGCCTCATCTTGGGAAATGATTTAAAGCTTACAAAAGTTGCTCTTTAAATAGATGAACTGCTCTACCAAACTAACAGTATAAATCACTGTGTTTTGAAAACTTTTTAACATTCCACTAATAGTTACGTCATCCGTGCGCTAAGACTTTGTCCCCGAGTT
>NW_008754928.1:0-1347 GCF_000715545.1 Opisthorchis viverrini | reverse complement strand
GTGTTGGACCACAGGACACCATGGAATATTTTGCATCCTTCGTAAGTTACTTGGAATTTGTGAGTAGTAAGAAAAATTCGAAGTTCCAGTTGAGCGCAGGGTTTCTTTTGTACGTGATATCGTGAATCTTCTACCATCACTTGCACTCTTTTTTGAGGCGAAGTCCCCATTTCTGAGTTCTATTCAATCATAAGTAATCTAGACTCACGACAGATAGACACTCGAGAAGATGAACAAATGTTTAGTTCCACCTTAGGGAAATCCCCATGGGCACTGACATACTGACCAAGGCTCACAGGCGAATGGGTTTGGCGAGTCCCACCGAGTGCACTGGGAAAAAACACACCGAATCAAATGACTTGTGCGCATATCTAGCCTTCGAAGACGGGACAACTGCATCCCTCTCGACAATGAGGATGTTGAATTCGTGCTGAACGAGGCAGTCTATTCGGAAATAAAACGAAGAGACAAAACACCGTCCGCGATTGCTTAAATGGTTGCAATTTCCGGTACGGAGGGCATTGCACATCTATAGGATGGCCTACACTTAACTTGTTCCTCAGGTAGCTAGCACTGCCATCTGGTAAACGAAACGCGTCAGTAATTGAAAGTTCATGCTCCCTGCGAGAAGTTGGGGACGAGATCGCTCACGTGGTTGGAGCGCAGATTTACTGACCGGAAGGTCCGTGGTTCGCACCGACCTTAGCTAGGTTTAGGCAACCTGACAGTACACCAGCCCTCGTGCTTCATTTGGGTGATATGGCAGCTGGGCACCGAAAGGCTGATACAGCTGACTGACTGTCTGAATGTCTTCGAGAAGGTCAGTAAGCGTTAGCAACATCTCCTTTCTATAAGGCTGTGCATGCTCTGCCGCGGAAGCAGAAGCTGAACCGTCCACAGCCATCGCGTGTATCGCTCTTTGATACGCCATTCCAAGGTTAATTGGGCCAAGAGCATATCCACGAGTCACTAAACGACACTTGCGCACATCAACCTCAGTGGCTCCAAAGCGTGAACGAATTGCATGTTGGTCCTACCTGCCACAGATTATTTTGGGAGTCGGGTTGGACCTGCGTAACAGAGGCGACAGCCGACATCCTTTTTTCCTCACAGAAGTGATGTTACAGAAACTTTGGGTTTTAAGTGTGGAAACAGTTATGCACTGAAGATAGTTGTTTTGATGCACACAGACCACTGGCTGTGACCGGAACAAGTATATTAGTATTTCTAACCATTATTATGGCTCGTTTTGGGGGCTTCAAGCGGTGTTGGACGTCAACGTAAACGAGCTTGCTTGCTATGGTATTCACACTTATTTACCACGCAACTTCTCTTAACTTGCTCTTA
>NW_008754927.1:0-1347 GCF_000715545.1 Opisthorchis viverrini | reverse complement strand
GACGCTGTACACAATAGTCATCCCCAGGAATAAAAACCACGGTTATTTACTTCTGTACGATATCTGTCTATCTCATAAACAGACAACGTAATTTGCAGCAGAAAGCATCGCCTTGTCGTGTCGGCCGATCGCGTTCCTGGTGTGAAACATTTTTCCGCTGAAAAAAATTCGGAGTGCGATTACTTAATGCCCTCCTATGACAAGCACCGGAACAGATAGGCCCAGTTTAATAGCAGACAAATGATCATAGCGCTCTAGCACAACGTCTGTGTAGCACAAACTCAACTAGGTCATGGTTTTTCATCCGTTCGACTGTCAGTATAGACAGCCACACACCTAGAAATAAAATGAATGAAAATAAAACCGAACACCCAGGGGGTGGTCACTAAATAATCGACATCTAACTTTTCGAACCTTCGTACTGTCAGCTGTGCCACAAAGGACGCTGTTCTACATCGAGAGCGATCAGATCCCTTCCTATTCCATGTGGAACTACGCTAAACTCCTTCGGCATACACGAATAATCTGTTGTGGGAAAAGGTTCAATGAAGACGTTGCCCTCGGTTTGTTAGTCCACTTGTCAGGTTCGTGGCGAACTGCGGTTGTAGTTCAAATCAAAGGCATGAGAGAGCGTCATCGGCAACTCAGTTGATACCACTCATCCGGTGATCGGGAATTCGCTAGCCTCGATTCCACTTCCAGCGATTTGCCACACAACGCGTATAGATGTAAGGAATTTCCAGAAAACTGGTTCGGAGAAAGTTTTATTTAACTCATAGAATGTTCGGTCAGGAACAATTGAGAGCTATCATGGAGGCCAAAGTACCGGAGTAGTATTATTGCTGTGGGTTTCATTGCGTCAAGGAAGACTTCCTCGGAAGAAAAGACGTCCACAGTAAGCATTTCTCCTCGTTTCTTCATCGGGTCTATTACCCTCAACTCTAGAGAGTCAATGATTTCGTTTCCCCACTAATGATTTAACCCGGCAGAATTTTCACCATAAAATGCAAAAGATATTATATTTCAAGGGAAACATGAGAAATGACATGGGATGTCGGCCCTAAGTTATCTCAGTGATTTGCGCATGGTTCGAAACCTGATACACCTAGTCGGATAATGGTCTCCAACATAGATCTAGAAGTACGCTTCATCACTCGGAGTGCTGATCCCACCCTTAGACACAAGTAGTATTCATCACGCGGAAACTGTTCATCGTAAACGTCTGAATCTGCAAAAGGAAACAGGTTGACGGCTCGGGCCAAGACAGACCACAACTTTTCACATCAACGTCTGGCTCAACTGTTCTTAGAGTGTTTTTCTTGGAGGGCTAAATAAATTTTCCATTGC
>NW_008754926.1:0-1348 GCF_000715545.1 Opisthorchis viverrini | reverse complement strand
CCCCCACCCCACCCCGACTCGACCAAACCACGCCAGGACAGCTATACAGCACCTGAATACTGATCAACAGCGCCTGTGGATTGCGAAGGTTCAGGAAACAACCGCGGTCTATGGCCAAAAGAAAACCAATGTTTAAGAAAGGATTTGCAGAAAAAAACGGCAGTTCGTTCACAGGATCACAGCTTTCGGAACGCTTCAAATGCACTTCAGGTGGACTACACTATCTAAGCAACGATCCCGTTAACCTGTATGGAGCCTTGATACCAGTCCATCAGCACCAGAAGCCTAACACGGAAGAGAGCATCCGGCCGGGATGTTTTGCACCCTGAACTTTTCAAAGTTGGCAAAGCCTTGATGAACAGTCTGACTAAGGTTCGGCAGAAAACATAACACCCGTGGGCTGACGTGATCCCAATCTTTCCTCAGGGTGCGAGCTAATCCTTCAAAAGCCATCGTGTCATCAGCCTTATCATCCTGGATTCTATCTTGCTTTATCCTGCACCGGTTAACAGGTTAGCGGGAGAGACAACTTCGGGGTAATCGACCCAGGTTCTGTCGTAGTCGGTGGTGTCTTGACCGTATCTCCAATTTGTGGTACGTTCTTGGACACTGTCTCTCCCGACCCAAACATGCTTTTCACCCTAACTGTCGTCAAAACCTACGGCGATATTTGGCGAACAAAGGCGTCTCTTTCAAGCTTTTACTCCGTCATCGAAGCACCACACACCAACTCCTAAGGACGTGCATGGGTATACAATAGGCTTTTGATCGAGTTCAGCGCGTCCACTGGTGTAAGCCAAGGTTGTCTTCTATAGTCCTCTCAAACTTTATTCTTGCTCTGTTGCTTCAACCTCCTCTACTGGCCTCTGAATCATCGGAGGTGCGAATGCTCCTGGTGCCTTCACCCGCAGACGTTGCTCTCCTAGGTTCAGTTACTTTAAAAATTCAATCACTTTTTACTAACCTAAATTACTCCGCCACATAGTTTGGTGTACGCTTCAGTCCTGCAAAGCGTAAAGTGCTTCCTGAAGGTTGGATTGGATCAAACCCAAACCTCATGCCTGCAGACCAACAAATCGAGATTGTAAATCTATCTATCTGAGCAGTTCCAATGGACTGGTTGGAAATGAGATCACTCTTCGGATCGGAAAGGCCAACGACACCTATGGAGCCCTGTTGAAGTCGGTTTGTTCGTTAGGAGCAAAGTGCACATTGGGACAGTGCTATCCGTACTGCCTTATGCACTAAAACGTAGCCTCTGCATGCAGGTGGTGTACGGAAATTGTGGATTTTGACTATTGGTGTCTCCGAGGCAATTGTATGTCCTAGTGAGAATATCGGATAAGCA
>NW_008754925.1:0-1349 GCF_000715545.1 Opisthorchis viverrini | reverse complement strand
AGAGATACTCACTTCCAGATAGCGGTTATATCGCCCTTATGTTGCATTCCTTACGTACTGAGGTGGACGAGGGTTTCTTGGTAGTGCTACATCTTGTCCATGTTCACCTAAACTACTAACACTGGGCTTGAGGAGCAAATCCAGATTGCCATGTTTGGCAAACAGACCAACAATTGAATTCATAAGTTTTCAGCATACAGCGACCATCGTGGTAAAATGGATTTCATCGATTTGTTATATTCCAAATGGATGATTACTGTGAACAGAATGAGTGTGGAAAAAACGATTGTCACAGGAATAATTGGTCATACGTGTTTATCTGTCTTAGTATGTCACGCGAGATAACTTCGTGAAAGAAATAATAGGCAATAAGAAACTTGAAGGTGCTGAAAAGTTGAGCTTGCGCGAGGGTGGATGTTGTTGATGCACTTGCTGATCACAGGCAGAATTCTAGTTTTTTAGGTCACCGTCTTCGGATTATTGATATGCCTGTGTAGTATTCTGTAAGTAACTTGGTACATAATCTCTTTTAGTAAGCCTCCCAGAAGTCAGTCAAGAGGATTCGCTTCACTCCTGGGGAAACCCGGATCATCCATTTCAGACTGAGTTATTATTAAATCATAGACATCAATCTCCACTGGTAACACGTTTCAGAATTATTCAGATATGCGCCGTTTTGAACGGTCAAACATCTGCTTGATGCTGTACCACTTGGAGTCGGTCGATCTTGTTTTACTCGGGTCCAGTAATTGTTTTCACTCACGATGCTGAACAACGCAAATAAACACTGTTGTTTGGATGATGGAAATCCAAGTCCACTGGCGGCCCTGTCGGTTTATGTCGGTCGCTCGTATTTGTGTCGCGATTCATCCATAATACCCTCAGCTTTCAGAATATCTGTCTCGCCTATGTTGGTTGGTAACGTCAAAGTTGTTCTTTCGGAATTCCTTCCACGCCTTCTTGACCCGCACATGACGAGATGGGAAGCGTCGGCATACAGTGACAAACCGGGAAACGAGGCAAATGTTTGCGCACTCGCAAAACATAAGTCTCTCATCCGGTCATTTATGCGCAGTTTTGATTTGCAATTGCAACGAACTCCGTATTCATCAGCTCTTTGAGCGTGTTGCCTGATTAACCGGTGTTTAGTACAGGGACCTACGATGTGTGTTTCCGTACATATTCCGGGCTCTCGTGAACCGATCTTTTGCGTTGACGGTTGGACAGAAACATCCTTGATTAAAAATTGTTGTTAACACCAGTTGTTGGGCCTTCTTCAAGTGCGTCGTGTTACTTGGTGGTCCGCTGTCATTCAGCTAGGCTTCCGGGAAATTAGTGCCTCGTGTTCT
>NW_008754924.1:0-1349 GCF_000715545.1 Opisthorchis viverrini | reverse complement strand
CGTAAAAACCACTCAGGGTGAGTCCTTCCTCAGCAGTGGATCTGCCGGAAAACTAAAGAAGTGTTCGTGTATGCAGTGCCAGATCGAACTGCGGCCACTTTGATGGACACAATCCAGGCCTACATGGCTCCCCCTCAATCATCATCTTCGATATGTGGGCATCATACCAGGGAATTGAAACGATGAGTGACATCAATTATACTCATGAAACGGTTAATAATACAGAAAACTTTGTAAATCCGACGACTGGAGCTCACATACAAACCCTCTCTACAAGGTGCAGAATAAACACAAATGCGGCACACAGTGGTCCTTCGTGGACAGCGACCTGAGGAGTTTGTTTGGATGTAAAGGGACCGAAAAACGGACCTTTTCATGCAAATTTTGATGACAAAGTCCCAATTTCACTCTCTTCGATAAAAACTAAGAGTATAAATTTCATATCCTCTATTTCTAATCTTTTTTGGATGGCGGGGGTTAGTTTTTTGGCGGGACTCATCTGGAAAAGATCCGGTAATTCAACCATAGAGGCACATAAGCTCTTTCGTGCGACTATCTTGATGAATAAAAGTCACATGCTTTCTGAGGATCAAAAGGAAATCTGTGTTGCACCCTCGATCAATGCCATCATTCTCAGAGGGGAGAATATTTTTTATTTCCCGAGTGCTTTTCCCTTTGGGACAGTTGTAGCCCGTGGGTTATGGTATCCGCGCGAACAGGGACAAGAATTTCACGCCAAAGACATACTACTCAGCCAAAATCAATAGGTAGTGTGGTAACACGCTAGTTAAGCGGCCCAACTGAGAAAACCGCCATAAATGGGGGCAACATGATCGCCAGAACAACAACAATGGCGAGTGGAAGCGAGGAAATCGTGGCTACGAGGTGTTTGAAATAAGTGGTGCGCTGGATGTGTCGATCTGTACAAGCGGCTCAATGAAGAATATGTTGCTGGAATATCAAGTGAATCGCTGGAGGGACCATACAAGCAATGATTGCGTCCTTGTGTGGGGAAGCGGCGCAGCCGGGAAACAGAAAGCAACGCACATTCAACGAATCGAAGAGGCATACCGGCGGTAAGTTAGATTTCTTGTTGTGTTCTCCGTCTATTTGGTGCCACAAAGAACCAAATTAGTGGAGTGGATATTATCAACTTTGTTCTGCATCGTTTGTCAGCTGTACACGAACACCGCCGTCAATTTTAGTGGTTCCCATGGCGATTTTTTTCATGTGTACAGACGTAAAACCCATCTCATAACACCGAGGCTGTCGCGAAACAAGACCCTGACGAATTTGCAGCATCGTTCGTTCGCAGATCTTTTCTTGGGAACCAAATAACTTGATTTTTT
>NW_008754923.1:0-1350 GCF_000715545.1 Opisthorchis viverrini | reverse complement strand
ACCAACAGCTTAATGACGGAGCAAACGTGTACAGCACTACCAGGTTCATGATGTTGGTTGCTCTAGGTGTGCAGTTGGTGAGCATTGGTCAAGAACTGGTTGGTGTATATGGTGTAACAAAGTCAAACGAAACAGAACAGCACGGTCAATTCTAAATAGGATTATGCTCCTATGCTTACACGGGTGTGTGAATGAGTATTGTGATACTGGGGGAAATGCTGGAACATCACAGAAACTGATTACGAAAAAGCAGATGAATTGTTTGTGTGCATGTATGAGTGTTGTACATACGTGGGATTAGGGATCACAGTACGTAGATTCACTGAAGTGCCAAGTACACCACTGATAAATAAATAAAACGTTTGTTATGAAGTGAAATTTCATTTAGTTAAAATGGAATATTCTATAAAAGTGGATGATTAAAAGCATTGAAGGAACGGGATTTTAAGTGGTAGGAGTGGTCAGTTCAGGGAGCTTCTGAAATCGCGCTGACAGATGAAAGCTCAGATGGGTCAATCAATTCGTTGACCAAGTTGGACAGGCGGTCTGGTAATAAACCGCGTTGATACAGGCCTTCGGTGAGTAGACGATAGAAGGCCAGTTGCTCGTGAATTGGGAGGACATATATACGAGAGAGTAAAGAGGCTGGACTGTAGATGCTGCAGAGTAGAAAATAGAGATGGTATATCAATGGACAAAGGTCGACAAGCCACAAAACAAAAGCACACCGGTTAGGTGTTGGTTGTTGAATGATCAAGTGTTAGTAACACGCACACGTAGCCTACACTGCGAAGACAGGTATCACTCAAGTAAATCTGGTGATACAAAGATAAAATCGGTGGTGTCCAGATGAAAAAATGACAGTTGTGGTTCACAAAAACACCGAGACTTGCAAGCTGCAGCTACGGCATTCTCTTTTGAACAGTTCATTTAGTGTCCTAATGAAATGAAGATCCCAATCATGTAAATGAGGCGTAGAAGCGGTGAACGTGATTACCTCGCATCTCGGAGGACCAGAGTTCACAACTGGATTCGCGCAATGATACGAATTAACGATAAGAACGACAATCAAATCCAGTGTTTCACACCTTGGTGTAGGATTACCGAGGGAGTAACTGTTCAAACGATCGTGATATACAGGACGAAATCTGAACACAGGAAAACTTATCAGACGTTATGAACAAACGGACCCTTTTCACTTAGTCGCCTTAAATAATGAAATGATATCCCCTTACAAAGAGCATCGATTGAGCTCATAAGTGACGACTGCTCAAACAAAAGCTTGTACAGATGAGTGCACCTTCGAACAAGACTGACACAACGGAACCACTCCAAGGGATGCATCTTGAA
>NW_008754922.1:0-1351 GCF_000715545.1 Opisthorchis viverrini | reverse complement strand
CCGGGGTTCCAATCCCGGCACGGCCGTTGAATACGCATTGGATACACCGGTGAGCTCTAATGGGAGCGAAACTCGAGTCCGGTGTTCCATTTGGCTGGTATGAACTCACCAAAATGATTCCGTCAGGACAGCGGGACGGTTTTCAGACGAGAGCGATGTGAACGTGAATTTTAAAAATTCCGCAAACCACCAACAACTAACAATTTGATAGCTGAACATAGATGATAGACAGATGGACACAACCGTTGCCATCAACTACCACGGCGACTCGGGTCAAGTGAAGTAGCACTGTGTTAGCTACCGGTCACCTAAACGCTTCTAACCTCGTTAAGACACCCGACTGGTAGCAGTGTTGTGATAACATCGTGAAATCGCTTCCTGTCGTTGCGTGTATCACTGCTGTGTTTGCTCTCGGTTCCTTTGTTTTTCGCCCGACGTTTTTCAAAAAGCATCTCACTCTGAGGCCACCACAACTCTGTCAACTTTTCAGTGTTTCAAAAATACAGGTTGTATCTTGCGTAGTAAGGGGGAACCTCGGACAGCAATCAGCTAAGCGGCCATCTACACTGCCAGTACCTCGTGATTAATTCGTGCATAGGCATATCGGATGCAAGATTTTTTAGCATCTATAGCATCTACTTCAAAATTAATGAGAAATTACCGTGAACATTGTGAAACAATCCAAAGTGATTGGAAAAATTTGCTGACTGATTTAAGATCTATGCGTCCTTTATTCAGTGAGAAAGCCCTCTACATGTAAGTGAAGGATAACCTATATAATTTTTGCGACAGAGTAGCAGGGCTACATATTTCTGGTCCAATATGTTCCAAGACACTTCGGCAGGTAGTTCACTCTATTTTCTATAGAGGACAATATCGGTAGCTCAGGTAACGTAGATAGTCGTTGGCTTGTTCCCTGAGCTGAGCAATTTGATTGCAAACGTTTCATCACCAATCGAGGTGACATCATCAGAGCACTATTGGGGAGCGTAGTGATGCGTAGCGGCGGTTAAGTGGTTGTGCCCACTGGTGATGAAACGTTTGCACTAAAATTACCCAGCTCAGCTAACAAGTCAACGACCAGTTTACTCTATTCATGTAGAAAATTTTGAAGTCGGCGTCCGCGCGATTGGCTGGGGATGGAAATCAAGGTACTTGTTGACACAAACTCAACGGTTTGAAGTTTTCAGAGTGTCACAGAAGTGTTCATTTTTTCTAAAGATTTTCAATAAAGTCTGTTTACTACCTGAAGTGAACAGGTGCTCACCAACACATCGTTCTCGACTTCAAGTAGTGCTGACCTGTTGGAGAATGTAATGCTATCGAAAGATTTGTGCCAACTTGGAGAAGC
>NW_008754921.1:0-1351 GCF_000715545.1 Opisthorchis viverrini | reverse complement strand
CCCAGATCGGTGATGGAACGCCGAACGGATACGCACATGCCTGACACACCGAAGCAGCTACTGCACAGGTGAAACTTCACAAATGTATGATGAGTCATTTGAAGCCCCAGTTTTCACTTCCAAGTTAAGTTACCAGGATAGCGGAATTTGCTGTGAAATCGTAGAACTCGCTTTTGAAATGACAAGTCCGTCGGGAAAATAGGATGCCTACAAAAGTCAACTTCTTTTTGCTGGTGGTTGTAAGGGGCTTGAAACTATCTATCCTAGATTCAGGCGATACCCATCATGGAGGCAGTTGTGGAACGCAAGGAATGAGAAGTCGACTACTGTGTGGCGATGCTTATAGTAGTATAGCTTAGTAGTGGTATAATTAGTAGTAGTATCATTATAGGATATAATTATAGCTTTATTTCCATGGTTCCACTTTGGTAATTTGCACTCCAATGGTGTGACTGAGTTCAAAAACAAAACAAAAACATGGCCACCAAGGGGCACCCGTACAGTATTTGTCTAGATTACTGCTTTTGAACAACTTACCGTATGAAGGATAGTTGTTGACCACCGGGGGCCGGGCTGGAGGAGAATCGTATAAAATGAACTGTGCAGAGTTCATTAATATCAGGAAGGTCAGATTCCTCAACTAACAGGAAAGACGGTAGGCATTCAGGTCAATCACTCATTCAATCAATTCAGTAAAAGCTGATGAGTGTTCATGCACGCCACAGAAGCACGACCGAATGTGATCTGCGTTCAAGCATTTTATAGAGGCACGATCGATGCTGACGGGTGTTCACTAACGCCTATCAGACAGCCTGGATCAACGTCAGAAGGTCCCATTTAAATAGCATGGGGCCGTTGCAACTTTTGCTCTCGCACTCATACTCGCTTGTTCGGAATATAGCTGTTATGTTCCCTTCTGCGGGTCTTTTTTCAGGAACTGTGCACTGGAGCGGGTCAGCAGCAGATACCACAGATTGGCGAATCAGCAGATATAACAATAAATTAAGGCCCTGTGATCATGCTGGAAGTAAGAATTGCCTGCTGTTATATTTTGCTTTGCCGTGACTATACCCGTTAGGCTTTCAGGCCAACATTGAGAGCCAAATAAGACGCTCTGGATGGGGTGGTCAGTGTACCTATCCCACAAAAAAATCGCTGACGCGTGCAGAGTGTAAAACCTGTGTCGAACTTCGGATAACGACGGCAAAAATGTAAAAAAAGACAGCGTTTGCACTTTTATGAGGTCCTAATGGAGAAAACCGATGTAACCCGGATATGCCTCAACCGTAAAGCAAAAAAACGCAATATCTGTAAATAAATCAGTCCGTACGCACCTGACATTTTCGAACAA
>NW_008754920.1:0-1351 GCF_000715545.1 Opisthorchis viverrini | reverse complement strand
TTTTTTTATGTTTCCATCCTAGGTATTTTTTTATTGACTGACTTTGATGCACTGTTAAAGACCGCAGTTTATCGGGCAATGTCTTTAGGCCATGAATCGTGATAATTTGATATAAAAACTCAATAAAGCGTTGGCGGTTAGAATCTGATCGATGAAACTCCCAAAAGCTACTGTCACTGATCTTCATGGCATAGCGTAGTAGGTCGAGTATATCTTTGAACTGCCCTTGGGCTCTTTTGAATACTAACTTCTCGCAACTGCTGTGCATTACCCGAGTCGTGGGCTTTGGGAATGCATCAATAGGAAAAAACGCTGGCAAGTTTTATCCATCGTGACAGAACTAGGAAGCACCCCAACTCGTCGTGACACTAGCACCAGGCACCAAGCACGGAAAAATTCATTTAGTTTGTCTGTGGTCTGAATTCGTGTTTACAACCCTGTTACTTGAACAGGCGACCAAACTTGTGCCGCTGTATATCCGGGCTATATTTATCAACACCTATAGGCACTTAGAATTTACTTGAGCCACTATTTGCATAACCATACATTAAACAGTTCCTACACCATTTACTTTGCGTTGCCAGTGAGATGGCGAGACCGTGGAATTGTTTAATCGGCCTGGTTTTTAGTCGCATTTGTTTTCGTTCTACCAGAGCGTTATTTACCAGCGCTAAGCTTTCAAACCATTTTCACTCTAAAGCTACTCAGCTACGAGAATCGCTGCCAGGAATATGACAGACGCATTTTATGGAGCATTTAAACTTAAGTTCATACCGGGAAGTTATTACAGTGAATAAAGTCTACCTGATGTTATTTTATTAATTCATATGCGCTTGGGGTGACTCCGTGTCAACCTTAATACAAGGCGTTGATCTGTGAGAAAAAAGAGCCTGGTACGAAACAGCTAGCTCATGGAAAGTGATAACTGATTCTCAGTGTAAATATACAGTTCAAGATGGCCTAGTGATTAGATGTGAACTTATAAGAAGGTCCGTCGTGTGAACCCAGCCTCGACTGTTCTCTCGACGGTTCTCGACTGCTCATCTCTAGGATTGGGCGATCTGGCAACAGCTCAACCCTTTGGGCTGCATAGCAACTAGGCACCGAAAGAACTTTACAACTAAACGACCAGTATTATTAATTTGTCGTAAATTCAACGTGCTCATTCAACATAGGTCATAAAATCCTATGCAGGGCCCTTCAGTGGCTTTCTAATTTCGTCCATGTTGGTAATTTAGCAGCCACTGGATTAACATTAGTTAAGTTTATAAACTCGGCTCCGTGTAACATGAAACGGTTCAGTGGCTTCGTTGATTGTCTGTAGTTGTTGCTATCAATATATAATAAGTCG
>NW_008754919.1:0-1351 GCF_000715545.1 Opisthorchis viverrini | reverse complement strand
ACCATTGATACCCTGAGTAGTTCCATGGGATGCACATCAGAGGCTAATGATATCAGGCTTTTATCAATGGATGAAAGCCAATTGAAAGATATTGACAAGGCATTCGTCGTTGACAGCTTATCTATGCAAGTTGCCCCATCTATCAAAGAAGCGGCTCGCAAGTGGCCGCACCTTAAGGAAGTTGCCTTCGACGAACTGACTGAAAACGATGTAGGAATCCTTATTGGTTGTGACGTATCTGAAGCGCACTGGGTCATTGACCAGCACCTGGGGGAATAAAAAACTGCCGTTCGCTGTAAAAACCTTACTCAGTTGGATACTTCTTGGTCCGATGAACAACGGAATGAAGCAGAAGGTCGTCAGTCATTGTATAACCGGGTGCAACCAGGGCATCCAGGAGCATTTGCAGCGACTGTACAACTCAAAATTCGCAGACATTTCAGCATCTCTCTTTAGAGGATCAAAGATCACTGCTGTTAGCGGAGACTGTTGCGGTGCGAGTAAGTAGACATTATCAGCTACCGCTCCCATGGTAGGATAACGCACTTGCCCTACCCGATAACTTTCAGGTGGCTAGAAAACGTCTAGACAATCTGAAAACTAGACTGTGCAACGATCGTGTCTTACGCGGAAAGTACGATAAGGTGCTTTGCGCGTACCTAGAGAAAGGATACTGCCTGCGACGAACTGACTGAAAACGATGTAGGAATCCTTATTGGTTGTGACGTATCTGAAGCGCACTGGGTCATTGACCAGCACCTGGGGGAATAAAAAACTGCCGTTCGCTGTAAAAACCTTACTCGGTTGGATACTTCTTGGTCCGATGAAAAACGGAATGAAGCAGAAGGTCGTCAGTCATTGTATAACCGGGTGCAACCAGGGCATCCAGGAGCATTTGCAGCGACTGTACAACTCAAAATTCGCAGACATTTCAGCATCTCTCTTTAGAGGATCAAAGATCACTGCTGTTAGCGGAGACTGTTGCGGTGCGAGTAAGTAGACATTATCAGCTACCGCTCCCATGGTAGGATAACGCACTTGCCCTACCCGATAACTTTCAGGTGGCTAGAAAACGTCTAGACAATCTGAAAACTAGACTGTGCAACGATCGTGTCTTACGCGGAAAGTACGATAAGGTGCTTTGCGCGTACCTAGAGAAAGGATACATTGAACGGGTGGCGGATGCCCCAATATTGTCATTAAATTCAAAGCAGTGGTACTCCTACACCGTCCGGTTATTAAACCAAAATAGCCAAAAACGATTCGGATCGTATTTGACAGCGCTGCCAAATGTCGTGATGTGTCTCTAAACGCTCACCTGAATCAGGGCCCTGATTTAAGCACAAGGCTT
>NW_008754918.1:0-1351 GCF_000715545.1 Opisthorchis viverrini | reverse complement strand
AGTATACGAGTAGTTGTGTCTGAGGCCTGGAAAAAACAGCATTTGGACCCGTATTCCAGCCCAGCGACCTCGTCACATCCAATCAGGACAAAACGCGGCTACGAAAAGCCTCTAAACGACATGGTCTTCACCGAAGAGGACATCCGTCTACTCTACGATAAAACCCTTCAGCTCGATGGGGCCTCAGAGGGACCATCCAAGGATCCTGAATGAATGACCAGTTACGCTAGAAAAGCTGTTCTGCATTGTGCTCCGTCAGTCTCTCGAAGAAATCGACCTTCTATCTGCTTAGAATAAAGTGATTTCCATACCAACGTACGATATCGGTGTCCGACAGCTACAGTCACGTTAGCCTGATTAGCGAACCATGCTAGGTTTTTGGACGCATTTTGAAGGTTCATCTTAAATCACCTCACCACAAACAACTTGACAGCCAGAGTTCGAGACGCACTCCTCCAAAAACGTTCATGAATGGGGGACACGTTATTATTTGTGGACAGCCGACAGAAGCTAACTATGAAGGACTCGTACCGGATGCCATATTTTTTGGCTTATCAGAGAAATTCGATGGAGTCCCAAACTTCCCGTTTCTCCACAAACTTGACTCTTACGGCATCCAAAGTGAAATACTACGCTACATTGAAGTTTTCTTACCAGACCGAAAATTCCGAATGAAAGTAGGCTAGATCTAATTTTTCGGTGCTGGTCTCGATGGGGTTTCACCAAGGCTCTGTCTTGGGATCACTTCTGTTTTTAGTCTGCGTTGACAGCCCTTCGGGTCTTGTTGCAAGCCCGTGCTTACTTTTGCGGGCGACTTGAATTCCTGGGGTTGAAATACCGGTGCCCTCCAAATGAACGTCTACGATGCAAAACAGTGGTTGCTGGGTTGACAAATTCTGAATGACGAAAGGTGCCTCCATATGACATTCGGGGGAGACTCGAGAAACACCTATGTGGGCATGGAGAGAATAAGCATAAGGCATTACGAATGTAGTTACATAAATAGATTTAAGTATCTGGCTTTCTTCGAGCAAGTCCTTCCCACTGCACCATGAGAAGTCGGCTAAAAAGGCATAAGCCGTCCTATGAACATTTCTTGTCTTACCAAGCGACCAAGCTAACTACTTGGGATACAAGAAGACGTAGCCCTCCCTTAGCGTGTCCAACGCACTGCTACTAAAACAGTTGCCGGTCTCAAATCCGTATTACGAACCACGTCTCCCGGTGCTTGGTCTATTTTACCCCGAGTATCGTTGCTTTTGAGGAGATCTGATGCTGATTTGCGCCTTGTTTGAGCTAGGTTGAGCCGATAGATTTTTGACCGTTTACCCACCTAACACCGTAGGGGAGA
>NW_008754917.1:0-1351 GCF_000715545.1 Opisthorchis viverrini | reverse complement strand
CTTCGAGTCCAGCCGCCCAAATGCACGAGTTGTCGCGGACACCTCTTTCTCTCGCTCTCCCCCAATGGGGTATACCCTATGATGAGGACGTTTTATTTCCTCCTTGTGTTGTTCCTTGTTTCCCTTATAACCTACTCCTCTGTAGTACTTCGCTGCTCACCATTCGTTTCCCGCTTGAAAATGGTTAACCAGGCACGTGGTTTGGGTTAATATCCAGTAACTTGCTAGAAGCGAAGGTTAATCAGTAGCCCTTATATCATACCCGATAAGTTTAGTTGTTTGGCAACGGCCAGAATCGAATTTGGGACAAACACTGGATGGAAGAGAGCAGTTAAACCAATTTGCCTCTGCATGCATCTGTAAACCTCAAAGGAAGCCACTGTATTTAACCGGTCAGATTCCCCAATTTTTCGATAGGCCCAGCATTTCTAAATTTCATATGGTATCATATTATACCATTTCGCACACTGTTCTCACTTTTTTCTTTTTCGTATTTTCAGTTATTTCACTCGATTGGGTGGGTTCTGTTTTATCGCGAATGGTCCAGCGGAAACATCTCAGGTGGGATTCTCAACCCGGTTACGGTTAATTCCAACACCACGTACTATCTTAATTGCTCCCTCTTCTCCTCTCCCTGTCCCGTTTATTTACGTTGTGCGCCAGTTTTATTTTAGCTGTTTTCTTTATAGCCACTAATCCTCATCCTTCAATCATGATTCAACTCGAGATTATTTTCTCATGCTCCTTGACTCATCCTTCCAGGAGTGTTTTCCCTTGAGCCGGTACAGCCAAATCAGTCCTAACTTTGGTCAACATCTTATTTCGCAGCATCGTTAGAACACGTTGTCCAAATTTAGCGGACTCTTACAAGCGCGCGCGTATTCAATGATGTCCTTCCAAACCCTGTATTGAGTGTGGATTGTTGTCTTGTTTCTCGGATGTTTGTCTCCCATGTTTTGGCCGCTAGTTTTGTCTAGTCATCTGTCCATCTAGTTTGGGCGATGCCTCGTGAATTCGTTATGATTTTCTATTGAAATTTTCATCCAAAAGAATCAGGAACTTTTGTGAGTTCTTTCAATCCAATGCGCCGTGTATGATGACACACTCGAGGTAGCTGACCTGAATGTGTATATGGTGGTCCGCTTAATGCTTACTCTCCATCCCCTACCCTTCCCATCTGAACATGGAATGTAACTGTTCCAAACATGAGGACTAACGGGCGCCTTCCGACTGTGCTCTATGTCTACCGTCGAAGTGCATTTTACTGTGTACTATCGCCTACAATCCACCTCGAATATCTCCAGTATTGGTGAACTGGCACCATTGTGCATCTTGCAGCTTCCTCTTTTTT
>NW_008754916.1:0-1351 GCF_000715545.1 Opisthorchis viverrini | reverse complement strand
AAATACTTCTCATTCAATCTTTGTTAAGAGTGGCACAAAGGTGAGTTGAGTTGTTGAGTGAATTATTGAAATACACAGCGTTTATCCGACGAACTTCACTATAGAGCTTGAGGTGTAAGCAGATTTAACTTTTGCATTTTGATTGAACGAGTATGTCAGCTCGGTCAATGTGACATCAGCCGAATTCACATACGCAGCAGTCAATCCAGTTTACAGATGGCTCTTGTTAGTAGCCGTTTTTGCAAACATAAGCCGAACTACATTATGGCATTCACGATCAGGTTTCAGATTGTCAGTTGCGTAGAATTTCACCGTAATTTAGTCGCTTCACTTGTCACTGTTTTATCGTGTGAGAAAGCATGAATCTCGTAACTGTAAAAAATTAAATTATAGTAATTGGCAGATCAAACAAAGAAACATGGCGTATTGCCTGTGTAACGTGCTTGCAACACAAGACTTCAAATTATATTTTTTGTCATTGCAGAATTTGCTGTTATTCTTGGGTTGAGTAAGTGTGACTAAGTGCAAAATAGCTGGATTAAAGCACAATGTTTCTGCCCATATTAAATGAAGTGTGCTGGTAAAGCTGTCCAGAGATCTGGCCCTTCAAAATACGCTTTGAGTAATCGGAGGCTGGTCTGTCTGTATTGTCTGTTTCAACTTGAGTGAAGACGAGTTTTACTGATCTTATTTGAGAGCGCTTGATAGAGGACACCCACGAAAACGTTTGTTTTGTTGGTGTTTGGACTTCTAAGTGTAAGTATACTAAACATTCCAGTCTGCTGAGAACATTCATCTCGAGCCCCACCAACCCTACACTCTGTAAACTACGTTTTTCAAGCTAGTTCATCAATTAGAAAAAAGGCAGTGCTTCAATGGATGGGTTGTAGATCATTCATTTTGTTATTGTTTATCTATCTTATTGTTTAATATTTTTGGGGAAATACTGTTACGTTTTTTACTGGTGTAATATTCGTAAATCATGCTTCATTCAGTGCACTAGCTTGGTTAGAAATCACTAGAGCGCTAATACAGGACCACTCAGTACATTTACTAATAAAGACAAAGCCCATCGTTGTGGTCGGACAAATTCACCGAGTCTGTTGGGGGAGATTTGAGTGGTAGTATATGCTCAAGGGCAGGTCATGAAGATTCCAGGATTGTAAGGCTTCGACATTGACGATTTCTGCAGACAAAAAAGGGTAAAGTGTGGAACACTGACAATGGCGGTGGTCTAAGATTCACGGGTAGTTTTTCACTCTTAATCACCCAATTCAGAGAAACGAAGGATACCAATCTCCGGCACATGTAACTTTTGTATACAGCACTTCCACGCCCAATTGAGCACACC
>NW_008754915.1:0-1352 GCF_000715545.1 Opisthorchis viverrini | reverse complement strand
CTGGGCAATTTCACTGCAAACGTTTCATCGATAATCGAGGAAACGTTGTCAGTGTGCTGCTCTGGAGGGAAGTGGGACGTAGCGGTGAATTAGAGATTGTGCTTTGAGTGATGGTGCTTGTGTGTTAATACGGGTGCTACTAGCCAGGACTGACTTTCGATCACGATTGTTTGTTTGGTCGGTCTTCATATATGAAGATGCGGAATTTCTTCGAGAAATTGGTGCACTAATAAAAGAGTGCAGCAAAACGGGGGTCAGACAGAACGAGTTACTTTCTATTCGTAATAAACCAGCGGTTAAAATAGTCCCTGATAATAATCTGACGACACCGAGTAAGCTTTCGACTGCGCGCAGCAGCGGGACTAAGCTGCTGTTTCTCCTGCAAACGCAACCTCTACTCGATGCAGAAATAATTCGGTTCGTTTAACTTGACTGCCGGTGGCGGGATTTGTCAGGCGAGACGCAGCTCCTAAGCGGACTACGTGTTCAGTCAAGTAAGCGAGTTCTTTTCCAAACAAGTTACGAATGGTGTTGGTTGTTAGATCCGCGCGGGACACTTCGAACACCTAGTATGACGTATTGAACCACAGGTTTCTAAATTATACTTTCAATACACCACCGCGCGTGATAGCTCTTGAACTGTTGAGATGAATATCAACCCTAAGACATCAATATGTGCCAACTCTTCTGATGGGCCTGGTGCCTAAGGAACACGCGGTTTTTGGTACTTTATCGGTGGATTAACCTGGGTTTCCGTAGACAACCATTTGGATTTCGCGAGACTCACAGAGAGCGGCGATGATGAGTATCCCAAAGAGGACGTAGACGCACCGAATATAACATAAGGTGCTGTGAGGCCCAACAATTCGGTGGTTCGAAAATTTGCAATACGGTCACAGTGAACATGTTACAAGTGATGGACGTCACGCAAAGAAAAGGACGAACATTCTCCAACATCAATGCACCACTGCGCCACACTGATTCTCTATTCTGATACTTTCGCGCCAACACATGGTTGGTCCTATCCATGGCTGCTTAAGGGCGGACGCGACGCAACAATCCAATCTCACAGAGATAACTGATCAGAATGTTATTACACCATCGCGACACCGTACTGTTGGAGACGTCTACACATTTATCGCCAATAAATTCTGGACTAATTTCACAGCTCTGTTCAAATTTCTACGGACACCTATTACCATCTTGGAAATGAGGTTCCGCAGCTCTGTCAACACGTTTATTTTTCGCTTCCTCCAGCTAGAACTAATTCCGTGGTTGCAGATATTCCACAATGCAAATGAAGGCCAGGTGTAATTGGTTTTGGTTGATGTTGTAGATCGTATTCAAGCAAG
>NW_008754914.1:0-1352 GCF_000715545.1 Opisthorchis viverrini | reverse complement strand
CCTGAAGACGCCTCACATCATCTGCCCCCATAGACTGTCTCGCATCCATACAGCAACACAGCTCTTATTGTAGCCTGGTACACCCGACCCTTAAGATCCAGTGAGATGTCTTTCTAACGGCACAAGTGACGCAGAATAGCATACGTGATTCGAGCCTTTGAGATTCTTTCACTGACTTCATCAGACACACTTCNCTTCCGTCAGAACTAATTCAACTACCGAGGTATGTAAGGTTTTCCACATCTCCAGTAATTCTCCTTGAAGTGTAAAGGATATGTTCGCACACGGCACGTTCTGAAGCAGGACTTTGCACTTTGAAGGTGCAAGGCGCATGCCGAAAGATGGTGTAATGGTGGTCAGTTTGTTCAACAAGGTTTGTGCTTCACTTTGGTCTTCAAAGATAAGGGCGATGTCATCTGCGTACTCCAAATCGACAGGTCTCTCACTCACCAGCAACAATTTGAACGCCGGGGTTTTGAAGACCGTCCAGTGTTCGCCTCACTATTTCATCAATGACGAAGTTGAACGAGAATGGAGAGAGTGGACATCCTTGTCTGACACCACTTTTTGTAGGGAAGCTTTTGGAGAGTTCACTCTCACCCACCCAGAAGTATGTGAATATAGGGATCGGATTATGTTTACAAACATTCGAATTAATTTGTGTTCGTTCTCTGAATGCACCCTTCACCGAGACTGTAGGTGAAGTGGTGCAAGTGAGACAGAAAAACAGTTAAATATGCGGCAGGAATAGAAGAATGATCTGTCTCGTTGACGATAGAAGGGTAAGTTGAGTGACTGGTTACGTAGCACCGACTACAGTACGTATTTTGCGCCACTTGGCTGTGGTTAGGTAGCCACACTCCGACGGAAACCTCTTCCTTTTATTCCGTACTGTTCACCTTCTTTTTAGACCGTGGAATTCTGATGGCGCTGATAAATTTCTATAGCTAGCTTCTGGAGTCCAACGCCCTTTTGTGTGCATTTTCCTTGTTAGACTGTAAAAAGGAACCCAAATGGTCAGATTGTCCAGACGAGTCGGCAAACACTTCATTGCTGTTTAAGCCTCGTGCGTCCAAACTTTCATAACTGTTATCCATTCACTTTATTCTACTTTCAGAGAGTCGCTTGCTGCCAGCCTTTCAACTGTTGAGCAGCCGTGTACACCAACTGAGACGGGTGTCAAGGAGGCCGTGAGACAGCTGCTAGAGCAGGTCAAACTGATGCGGGAGGTAACTGATTGCTTTTAGTCCTCTGTAACTGTGAGCACTTGTTCCACAGTTGAATACGCGCTTAAATATCTTAGAAGATGAGACAAATGCACGCTTTCCCAAGAACCGTCAACTGCCCATTTC
>NW_008754913.1:0-1353 GCF_000715545.1 Opisthorchis viverrini | reverse complement strand
AAGATGGCGTAGAGCCGATATACCCGGTCTGGTGACACCCGAAATTACTTTCTTTTGTCCCTCAATTGTGTATGCTGAACGGGCTATCACCGGGGCGGATGCTGATTCCTGGTGTTATTGAACTCCCACCTTTGAGTTAAATATCCCGGTGTTCTGCTGCACTCTTAGTTCGCCTCGCTGACTGAGTAAGCTACGTTTTTATGGCGTTAAATCAGTCCCACACCCAAAAGAAATGCAACTTGTCTCGAAAAACGGAACCTTAAAGCTTATCCGGTTTTACTTTAAGCATAAATCCTAAGGTAAAGTGGCTTCCCCTCCACACCGCTATCACTATCTTGACTCACAATCTCACCTGGTGCAAGAAGTGAACCAATGTTGATGGCACAGAAACTATGGGTACTAGGAGTTGAATCGTTTATAGGAACTTCGGTACTCCAACCAAAGTATTCACTGGTGTTTGAATGAGAGAATTTTTAAGGTCACGGAAAAGGCACCTAGTTGGATGAAAATATCAATTGACCGATGGAACGCAGATCAAGCACAGTGCAGGAAATAATGGTCTGCGTTGTTAATAAAATTCGAGATAATCATTGTTGCCTTTTGTACCCAGTTATCCACCTGAATAACTTTTGGGTCCCTTCTACCCGTCCTTTGAACCAGGTTAGACGATCTGGTTACAGGAAATTGACAAGGCTTCTGTGTTTTAAACCATCTTCTTGCATAGAATATAATATCCGGAGAGGATTTGATGTACCTCGTAATTTAGATGCAAGTACGCTTCTTCGTAAGTGACCCTTACGCTTGCGTAGGCACGAATAGTCAGGAGATATTGAGGTGCCCCGTGCAGCTTGTGTGAATTGCAACCTTTTGTTGAACGATTTCGCCCAGTACAAAGCAGAGCGTCGGCAACCTAGTTCGCATGAGAATGGACAGCATAATTCTTAGGAAATGTGGCCAAGTACGGTCTCAAAATACCATTCTCGTCAGCGTTCTTGATATTGATGTTTACGCTACCACCGTGCCCGTATTCACGCGCGCCGTTGAGTAAATATATATATATATGGTTCGCTTACCCAATTTCCAGGGACGGTCCCTCATCATCACAACATTATACAATACTACTTTGACATGCTTGATCATCAAATTACAAAACTGGTTGGCGGGGATCATTTTTATTCATTCAAAACACGAGAAAGTTATGAAGGATAATACCTGTGAATTCGAATGCCTAATGCACTTTCGAACGCTTAATTTTTTTGCTGCCATGGAAGACAGCTCATGAGTGAGCCGGCAGCTGGTGTCAAGCCTGCTTTGTTGGAGGGGCAGATCAAACTACGCACGGCCTGTTAGAGG
>NW_008754912.1:0-1353 GCF_000715545.1 Opisthorchis viverrini | reverse complement strand
CTGCAGGAATATGTGTTTAGCCGCTCACAAAAGAGAGCTGCAAGAAGGACTGAGCTATTGACCTGCACGGACTGACAGTGACCGATGGCGTTCCGTTTGATTAGGCCTAACAAATGGTCTGACATCGCAAGCAGAGTAATGCTGTGCTGACGATCTAGTAATTTACACACAGTCGAAACGGTGGTCAGTGAGTTTCGCTCTAAGGTCACGAATTATATACGCCACGCATCTGTTTGTCCCACATATTCAAAAGAGGAATGAGAAACTTGACCCTTTCCATTGGGAGGACCAGCTCCGAACGTGACTAGAAATCCCTCTCAACACTAAATGAAACCGTGTAAATTAGGAAGTTCCCAAAACCTCAAAATGGACAGAACAACTCCTAAAAACTCATCCGGATATGTTCAACGATTCCCTCGGAAAGTGCCCGAATGCAAAACCTGTGTTCTGTCGAAGAGGGCGTGCTCCATACACTGTCTTATCTGACGTTAACCAAGGGCTACAGAGACTGCAAAACGAGATGATCATTCAACCAGTGAATCACTCAAAATTTGCAACAACGATTACGTTATTCAAAAGTCTATCGGCTTTTTCAACTGGTCTCAACACCACACTAGAGAATTACGAATACCCACTACCGCTTCCAGAGCAATTGTCTTCCATCCTAAACGGTGGAAAATGTTAAACCAAGTTGAGTCTACCTAATGCCCACTTGCTGAAGTCTCAAACGTGAGTAAATACCTAATTACAATCAACGCGCATAGAGGACTTTCCCAATAAAACTGGCTGTTATCCAGTATTAAGGCTGCACCGGCAGTCATTCAGCAGCTAATTGACACTATGCTACAAGGACTATCATCCGCTGTTGCCTATTCGGACGGTTTATCATCATCATCTCTGACGCGGAAAATCTCCGTGAATTTCTCGGTCAAGTGCTGGATCAAATCCAGAAAGATGGACTTCACCTCAGGAGTTAAGTGTCAATTTTTCATGGATTATTCAAATTAATCGCTATGGCGAAAGACCGGAGCCATAGAAAAATGCCTCCACCGAAGGATTTACCTGCACGGGTAAGTTCCGAGACTCTTTAGCCACTATAGTGCTTTTGTACCAGCAATCCTTGATATCCGTGATTCCCTGAACCGTCTTCTGCTGGAAGACCCTCAGTGAAATTGATTTATTGCCCTCATATTGACATCCGTTTCTAAATGCACGTCAGTTCTACCAAATATGCGCTGGCTCCAAAGACCCTAGAAAATATGAACTCAATCTGATGCATTACAATGTGGTATGTGTCCGCTGTCGCTTAAGTAGTTCGTTGTTCCCTTAGTCGGTGAATATGAGGTAAAGGGG
>NW_008754911.1:0-1353 GCF_000715545.1 Opisthorchis viverrini | reverse complement strand
CAGGATCAGGAAGCCAGTGCGGCCATAGCAGTGGATCCTCCGAATTCAAAGCCACGTCAAAAACTTCAAATGAGAGCCGTTATGCAGAATGCTAAATTTTTACCGCTTTATCGCCCGCGTTCTAACCTGCTACGGCCAAGAAGCATTCTCCGTTCGGGAATGGCTAGAATATCGGGTCCTGTGGCCGATCAAGCATCAGGGCGAGCTCTGCTCGGCCGAAAGTGTGGACCCTATGGCAGAGGAAGCTCCGCTATCCCCCAAGTGTCATATACCTGTGGCAATCTATGCTTTGGAAGTTTCAGAATCTGCTGCTTCATAGATTTCACATGGCTTACCCAGATATATATAGTTTCTTGCCAGAGGTGTTAATCACTCCTCTTTTCACGGCTTATCGTCTCTATTGTAGTATGACAGTTTAACAACAGTTTACTGCTACTTATGGTAAAGATGTTGATGACAGGAGAATTCCGCGCCCATGTTTAAGCTATGGTTACCGATACTCCTTAGGGAGAGGAAATCAGAAGAAGCAACTGGGTTGCGTTCACGAGTTGTAGCCCCTCGCGTCATTGAAGCCAGGAAACTCTTGTCCATTACTCAGGTGTCGACTTTGAAACGCAGAAGCCACGTGGAATTCTCGGCCACTCCCAAATAAAACCCGATAGTACCTGTATGGTGTGGTGCCTATTAAACGTGCTACTTCTATCCCATCGCAAAAGTAAGCGCAACAAGCCGGAAGATATGCTTCTCTACATGTTTTGGGTAAAGAGGAGGGTTAAGGCACCCCGTAGTTTGTTAAGCTGAGCAATAATATGTTTATAAAAAAACGTATTTCCTTCAAATGCCGAACCAATTAGCACTTAAAAAAACACCGTCGAAGTAGCAACTAGTGATATTAGCGGCTGGCGCAAATGACATTATGGTGTCTCCAGTAGACGGCAACAACCAACAAACTCCGTTATAGATAGACTGATTTTGGCGGGCAACCCCTGAAATACCTTACGGACGAAGAAAAACAAATTGTTGCGTTTGTCACAGAGTAACATGACACCATGGTCGTTGTGTGGTGTCTTGCAATCCACGGAAAATATGCAACTTCAGTTTTCCGCTGACAAATTCATCCACTTTTATTCCAGTCTGCCCCTTCCACACGTACAACAATTCATTTATGGTGCTCGTTCGGCCCTTTGCACCGCCACTATCTCTTCTTAAAGATATCCTATGAATATAACTTCTTTCAAACAGAGGCACTGCTAACCGTACCAAAGACAAAATTTTTGGGATGGATGTTGCCATTTGTCTCCCGCTTCAAATTTTTCATCACCACATTTCAACCGTCGCTTTTTGTGGCCCTGG
>NW_008754910.1:0-1353 GCF_000715545.1 Opisthorchis viverrini | reverse complement strand
TTTTTTTCTTCAACGTTTCCCTTAACCTGATGAACAGCTCCGGATAATTGCTTGGATCATCACCTCGCACAGAATATTCGCTGTTCCATTGGAGTCCAATTAACTGGTTTTCGTGAACTCATATGGCAAAGTCGTGCGGTTCGCTGAGCTCACTTGTTCACGTTGTGTTTCTAGAGGACGGAACGCCGTTGTCGGCGAATTCAATAGGTACATGGATGGTAATGTTTTTCGGGCCTAACACGGAGTAGAATAGATTGTATTCTGGAACGGTATGTCAGTCACGCACGCTTGATACGCCTCCTGTTGAAGCACTATCCTATCGTTCGCACCCTTTGCTTCAAAATTCTAACCACTCCCGTTACGAGGGGTAGATTTGGGAAGAACAGTATGCTTTTTATACGGACTTAAACAGAAGATGGCAGGTGGTGCTGTAGAATAAGAGGCGTTTATATAAATAGGCGAGATGATATGGAAGAAAATAGCGAACTTGTTTTTTTTGGTATTTTTTAAAATTTAATTTTTATATTTAACCTTGAGCTGTTGTGATTCACCTATATTGAGGCTCTATGTTCGATAAATGCTGGAAATTATTTTGTTGCTTAGAATGATAGTTCCTGTTGACCAGTTCAGAATTTATTTGTGAGTGCGTTTAGCACAATCTTCACGCTCACTGGAAGCCTGCAGCCTAAAATGTGGAACACCTATGCTTCACAGAAAAATTCTTTGACAAAACCAGGGTCTTCGTTGTCGTAAGTAAAACTCCGTCCACCCACACACTGATATAAGTAACTCATTTTGCTGGTTGTGGGTGAAAGCAACAAATCGGTGTGACCACATTCGGATAATTGTTAAAGCGCAACAGGGTCAAAACTGAAACGGCACATTGGTCCAGTTTAAGTGGGTTTATTTACTGCCCGATAAACGGTAAACTTTCTTGAGACCGAGATGAACCGATTTGTGGACGTAGATGGTGTTAAGTGACCTTAGTGATCTGAAGACTATCATAGGCTTACCAGACCTACAGAATACCACCTAACACCTGCTTGGTCAACACATACAAAAGAACACACTGGATAAATCAAGCGATGATTCAAGGCACCGCAGATGTGACTGCCGGAACACTTCAATTACAAATCCAGAAATGTATTCGAATGAAATTTTTCCATCAACCAGCCAGCTCAGCCATTGTCGATGGAGTCAGGTTCTTATTACACAAGGAAACTCACAATATCTCTAAAACTATAATCCAAACCTGACTAAAATCAGTATAGACTGTAGTGCAATCACATCATCAACAGAGATGACACCTCACGTGAAGTAAGTGGAATCCAAATCTCAGAGTTCTACGAAGAG
>NW_008754909.1:0-1353 GCF_000715545.1 Opisthorchis viverrini | reverse complement strand
CCACTTATTAGCATGGTGATGATGTTATCAATGAATCCGAGGAGAAATACATTCATCACGTGAAACGCCAAACAACAAATAATGGATCCCACCAACTCTGTCCGGCTAACAGCATTCATCAGATAAGTGATCCATCGAGAGAAAAATCCTCGACCGAACAATGCATGTCAGTTACGCAAAAGCGAAATGTTTAGTTAGAATAATTATGGAAACACCTTACAGTTTTTAATCCCCTAACGTAAAATGAGGATTTATCTTAGAGAGTTAATATTTTCAAAGCAGCTTGTGTATGTGTTACTGATCGATATGTGGTGACTTTGTGAGTCCGGCTGGAATTCAGGCAATTCTGAACAGAAATGAAGTTACACAAAGACATGCAGTGTTATGAGTTCAAGAACTATTTACTTGGTTTATTATTTTAATAATATTTCCCGGGTTATCCGCCTTGTTTGGCCACAATACAACGCCTGAATCATAGCCTGCAAATGCCATCAATGTCCTTGTTGCGTGTACCTGTAGGAAATAAATCCAGTCCCTAAAAACCATATCAAAAATCAAGGCCAAACATTTAAAAAATGTCACCCAACAAACTGGTCCACTACTCTGGTCAACATCTGTATGATGATCAAAGAACTCGTTCATCTTGAAGGATTAATCACGCTAGAAAAGAGCACAAGACATTCTAAACAGCAAACCATTTGTTCTCTTACAGCCACATATGATTTTCTTGGTCATTTTCAGGTACCAATAGACTACAAATGAAAGCCTCAAAATGGTCGGCCTTATTAACACTACTATACCTTTCTGCCTGGGGTCCTTATGCTTTGATTTGCGGGATATCCCTGCTAGGGTACCAGAAGCACCTGACGCCATATGTAACGGAATTTCCCGGTCTATTTGCCAAACTGGCTTCGATTTACAATCCCCTAATCTACGTATTCAGGCACTCGAGAACTCGTGCAAAGAATGTGCAAGGGTGTCGCTTTTGTCGACGTACCAAAAGCAAAATATTCAATACTGAAGGAATGGATTCGGCCCATCAACAGACATGAAATTTCCAACGCTGTTTCCCTTACCCGAGTGTGAATTATCATAGTAAACTTTCTTCACAGAAGTTTTTTCTTTGCATAAAAAAACAAACAGATGCCAGTCACACGCGGTCACACTGGCCAGATCATGTAGACTTTTGGAAGGGGGAAATCAATATACAAATTAAAGCATCGATTTATTTTCTTGAAAACACTGGTCATGGTTGGACAGGAATTCTCGTCGATGGATAACTTCTGTGACTTTACTCAGCATGTTACAGTATAGTACCGCTGTTCTGAACAAATCACGATCAAAAAGATGTCG
>NW_008754908.1:0-1355 GCF_000715545.1 Opisthorchis viverrini | reverse complement strand
AAAAAAAACCGAAAAATTTGTCTTCTACCAATTTTAGCCGATCACCTACTGTGTAACTTATCAGTAACATTATTGTACTTACTTTGTCACGATGACTTATCGCAAGGGTGAAAATTATCTTTCAAGTACGACACTGTAATTTTTAGCGTAGGATATCCTGCAAATGCTGGAGTTCTTAATATCTCGCCTACTGGTGAATTGTAGGTGAATTTTAAATATCTTGCCCCGCAAGATGAGAGGAAGAACTTACTGTTTTGCATGGATGTACGTCTTTCAGTAGTCCATTTGGAGCCAACGTTCTGAAGTCGAGTTCTGTTGATAAACATTTTAGTTATAATAATGAATTTATTCCGAATGGTTCAGAGTCATAAGCACTGCATGTATTTTTGCTACCGATTACCCTGAACTTACCAACACCTCGGGAATAAACGGCACCGACAAGAATAACAAACACATATTGGGTGATCATTACAAGTATTCGCTAGTTTTTCGTACCACCGGATCAGTTGTGGTTGTGCTGTACTTTATATATGGTGCAAGGCTCAAATATGCATTTTTCACTTAGTTGTAGAAGGTGATCTGTTTCATCGCATATTTCACAATGTAGGTTGAAATATATCTACCGAGTGTGTGCATCTCGATAGTGTTACATTCATTTTGGCCTACCTTCGTATAGTTTTGAACCATATCATCAATAGTAGCTGTGCCAGATGAGGGAGAACCATCTGGACGTCGAAATTGGGAATCCAGTGTCTAGTGAGTCGATGCCGACCGGTGCCTGAATGAAGCTTAACACTTATTCATGAACTCCGCAAAATGTCATAAGTTCATCATGACCGGTGGATGCTAATAGGAGCTATAAGTTTATGCAGGAAAGTTTAAATAATACGAATGCTAAGTTGGGGAATTTATTCGCCGGTTGCACTGACTAGAACGCCACTTGAGTTTTTACTTAACAACCGGCTAGATGTGGGAATCACGGGGGAGCTCAAGAAATAGACCCAACTCATTTTTTATGTATTTATTTCAGAAAAAAATGTTTTGGTCTGGCACGTAGGAGAGTATTAGTATGCCTGGTAAGTTGCGATTATTTTATCATGAAAACTGAATTGAAAATGTTTCCCATCTATGATCATCAACCCTCCAAAATATTTCGTTTTGCTACTTGACTAAATGTTTCGTATCAAATTGTCGAACTACATTCGCTTTCTATCAGACTATAATGTTGTTTCTTGTGTGGATTGTCAAAAGGAAATTTCTTCTGCCCTAGACCTCAGGGTTCGCTTATCGCTCTGCAGTTTTCCTCCGACAAACTCGTACAGACTGTCTATGATTGATTTTTCTTGTGAACGTCC
>NW_008754907.1:0-1355 GCF_000715545.1 Opisthorchis viverrini | reverse complement strand
AAGTGACAGTAGTTGAATCAAGCTAGCGATGAGAGCAGTCTCAGTAGGGTTATTGGAAAGAAATGTGGCAGTGTTTAAAGTAACAAAAACTATGTGTTCTTTTGAATCATTCAAGGTCTCCAAAGTTACTAGGGATACTATCGTAGCTTGCCATCTAAAAGTTGGTTGATAGAGGCCTGTCTCTGTTTACAAAACCACTTCCTCGGTAGATTGTCAAGAGATAATTGCAACAAAACTTCCACTTCAAAACATTTACCCTATTTTTGACTGGTGGTCGACCAATTTTGGCCTAACCAGTGGGCTGGGCTCGTTGTAATTCGAGAGGGAATCAAGTAGCATATTAGACACATGATGAGAACAAAGCTCGGAATGTAATACAATGAAAGAACCAATGAACCTGGGCAGCTACCAGTAAGTGGCTGGTGCTAGTGTCACGATCTTAAATTTCTCCGATTTTTCTTACGTTTATACAACTTTTAAAGAAAACATTACAAGTTTGTAAGGGTCACACAACTTGACAAATTAAACCGAAGCGGTTGGAATGTACAACAAAGCAGAATATAGAACAGTAAACTGAAAGAAAACGAAAGACAGATGGGGACTTGGCGAGGCGGAGCAGTACCTTGTCAGCAGGAGAAAGGGTAAATATTACTCCACAACCCAATATAAAAGACGGAACATGGATGTTCAGTCTACTGACTAAGAGGAAAATAAAGTTGAATCAAAAGCTATACTTATTAGGCGTCCGCTCGAAACTATATAAATGCAAGCAGAATTGAAGGAAACACTCAACCGGTTGCGCAGTGATGACGCCGCATCGTGTGAAAAAGAAACACTTGAAAACCGACTGACAAGCCAAGGGTTTGTTTTATATGCATCCGAGCTAGCAATACTCAAATATAATTCCACCTTTAATTTTAGGTTGAAGAGAGAATGAAATAAAAGAAATAGTGAATGCAGCCTTTGAGTGGATTTGACAGACTTAAAAGCAATAAAACAATCAAAGACAACTGCCTTAGAATTTTATAGAAAGCTGGACATCCAACTATGAGACTTCAGCAATTTTTGTGTTATTTCTTGGGTAAAAATATGATAGTTTGAGTTGATGAGAGTACTAATTTGACTTACTAGAATGTGCAAATGCTCCAGAACACCAGTCTGTAACGACACAATAAATGTTAGCAAGCTAAATATGCATCTATTTTGTCATTTTTGCACCTACTACAAAATTAGGGCATAGCGTTTATGCCATCAGACAAGGCAGTGTAGCACGTAATTCCAAGTTGCTGACAAGCTTGGCAGGCTTCGGGACCTTGAAATTATAAAATGATGTGAAATTTTTGAAAAATTTGGCT
>NW_008754906.1:0-1355 GCF_000715545.1 Opisthorchis viverrini | reverse complement strand
GAAGGTCTTCTTTCTTTCACTGGTACCTTTCTTGCACTTGTCGGTTGTCTGCTTGAAGGCCCACCGTACAGTTTTTTGTTGTTTCTGAACGATCACCACGTAATCTGATGCTGTTTTCTATTAAATATTAATTACCCCGGAAGTCGTTCACGTTGTTGACGGCTGACGTGGTACCAGTAAAAAAGTACTGTAGATGCTGAGTTTGGTGTGGTCCCTTCTGAACTGATTTCGACCGAACACATGCGGAGTCCCGTGCTGCAGACCTTAGTGGCTAAAATGTGATTCAGTGGCAAAACTTTATGGCCACATTATGATGATGGGTTCAGTTTCTTGGCTTGGCCGGCGGGAACGAAACTCCCGTGACAGAACACGAAGTTGGCGCTCGACACCGCTTTGTCAAGGGATCGGAATGTCTGCATTTTAAACATTGTTCCAAAGATTCTACCCAGAAAGATTGTGAGAAAAAACGCTGTGAAAAAGCTTAAATATTATTTTACTGAGAATGGGGAGTACGCAGTAAGAACCGACGATAGTATACTCCTGGCACTGGAAAAAGTTTGTACGAACAGAAACGTACAATCCGGTTTCAAAAGCGAACAGTCACAGGAAAACGCTTAAAGCTCAGGTTATTCGAGTCCCCATAATTTTGCTTCCATTTTTGCAGCTAAAATATCTGAGTTGGTACTTTCAATAAAGACTACACCCAATGTGAATACACAAAAATTCGAAAAAATCAATAATTAGCATTCACGAAAATTGATCGAAAACAGTCGCTTAATTTCATCTCGGTTTTTCATCACTTGTTTCTTCACTCCCCTCACCTTTAGACATCTTCACTACAGAGACCTGAAGTGATAGTGACGGAAAAAAATAAAATTGCCTTTCAATTCACGCTGAAGCGGTTTCATTCAATGAAAGATTTCCTTCGAATCAATAGAATTCATTGATAGTTCTGCTGAGAAAGCTGAAGAACAACCCACTTTGGCAATTTTTATCTGAATTTCGATCGCAGATGGCTGAAACATACGTAAAAATCTTTGCATAATTGTTGTGTGTAGTACATTGCAGGAGCACGTTTTATGACAAGTTGTTGGAAATCTTTGATTGGGGCCTACTTATTCTGCAGGGTGGACGAGTTGTAACCTTAAGTGCCGTGTTGACAACACTATTCAAGTTTCTTGACCAATCAGATAGATGACTTACGACATGCGCGCTCCATAGCTGTGCGCTTGCAATCTGTTGTCGTAAACAACCAAGCGTGGGCACCTTGAATTAACTGAGTTCACCCTACGAAACGTATTTCAAATGTACAACGACTGTTTAAATAGTATAATGATGAGAACAAACAATTAGTC
>NW_008754905.1:1114-1356 GCF_000715545.1 Opisthorchis viverrini | reverse complement strand
TATGTAGTAAGACATGTGGAATCATTTCGCGCTTTAAGGCCTTAGTGTCAACTGCATTTAGCTTTAGATGATCTTTCAAGTGAACAGCAGAAATTGCCATCGAGGAGTTGGCAAAGGTAACTAACCAACTTTATTACACAAGACGATCAGTCGATCAGCTGTGTCAACCCTTCGGTACCGAAACGAAACACGAGGACCGAGGTGCTGCTATGTTGCCCACATCTAGACACGGACAGTCGAGT
>NW_008754905.1:0-787 GCF_000715545.1 Opisthorchis viverrini | reverse complement strand
CGTCTTTCCTCAGCTGTGAGTTTTATCCGAATAAGCTGTGCCGTGTTCTTCTTTCGCCGTGTCTTCACAAGATGAGTAGACTATGCTCAACTTTTCGGTGGGCGAGGATAGAGCGAGCTTTCATTATTTGCAATAAAGTAAGACAATTTACTGGGTTTGTTCGCTATGAATTACTCGTCTGCTGAGTCCAGACCTACAGACGCTGCTTCAGTTGCTACTAGGCACAATACAAAAACCACCAATTGGCACGATCAAATCTAGTGTCCTAAACCGCCTCCAAACAGGCACAGCTCCATCTGACGCCCAAAATCCTGACTAAATTGAATGAACGTTGATCAGAGCGAACGTAGTAGACCCGATCATACATCAACACATCGGAAAAACTCGTACATTTTAAGACACAGACGACAATTCCAGTGGACTTAGTCCATGAAATACACATTAACTGAACGCACCATTGTCCATTTAAATGATCCATTCGTACATACCGCGGACCCTATTTACATTCGAAAAATAGCCTAGGGATATTTTTTCCGCGTGACTCAGATTCCATTCACGGTTTCGATGAAGTGAGTTCGGAAATTGAACCGCAAATAATTCCGCTCTTGAAACACCCTACCCCCATTGCTGTGTAAGGTTCTTGTTAACTGAATGGCTTAATCGATAATTAGTGCACGGTAAGCTTATATGTCAAAATCTCTGCTCACTTCTTCATTTGGAACTGAAATGAGTGAATCGGCCTTCAGCGCGTACGTTGATGAACCACGGATGACGTTCCTAGAACAGA
>NW_008754904.1:0-1356 GCF_000715545.1 Opisthorchis viverrini | reverse complement strand
TTGGATTCATATGGTTCGTGCAGTAAAGAATCCGGTTGTTTCATACTTTCAAGAAGCACTTTAGTTTGTTACCGCAGTAATTCAATTTCAATTTGGTGTTTGTGCATTTTTGCATTGGTTAACATGATATGATTTGCTGGACGGCCATTGAAGTCAACAAAAAACCCGTTCTTGAGGGCAACCTCATTGTAAGAATGTCGATATACATAATTTTCCTCCGTGAAACTTTCCCCAACGAAACACGTTTTCTTAGTTTTAGTTATCCGTCTGAAGTTGCACAACTGATTTCCAGTGCACTTTCGCTTCATTATATATAAGAAGCTTGAGCGGTCTCTGAAGATAAATAGCCTTTCATTTTCAAGAAAATTTGACGAAACTGCAANNNNTTTCGCTTCATTATATATAAGAAGCTTGAGCGATCTCTGAAGATAAATAGCCTTTCATTTCCAAGAAAATTTGACGAAACTGTAACAAAATGTCTAACATTCACTGTGATACTTTTTAATGTTGGACGTGAAACTGGTATAGCGCGTCCGTGCCAGTTTGCCGCAAGGCCAACACTATCTTTTATTCCAAACATGATTATGCAATCATTCCTCATTGTGAATCAGACACTTATTCCCCAGAATTCTAAAGCTCGATGCTCTAAATTTAGGAAACACCTATTAGCAACGTGCCCCCGTTCGTGGCATTTTACGTAGATATATACTCCTCAAACTGTGTCCAGCTCCTTAAGGTTCGAAAGTTAAAACATAACAATGAGCTTGCGGGCAACGAGGGCAATGCTGACTGATTATCAACTGAATATCTTTGCGGATATTGTGCAATACAAAATCTACCGGACCGCATGTTCAAAACATTCAGCTGTCGTATTAACTAAGCTAACCGATTTTGTGGACTGATCAACAGCAGATTTACGTTTTTGGAATATACAAGTGACTACATTTAACGTGTTCCTTTTACATCATTGTTTAATTTTGAGTTTTATCATGTATTTTAGGAGCGCCCTGCCATGGAGGATGTCAGCATTAAACACAAAATTATTCTCGATGTCATCGTGTGATTGAATGTGGGCTTCGGGAACGTGTGGTTATCCTGAAGATTAACAGGATAGTGGGAAAACATAGACAAACGACACAATAAGTAAAATGCTTCGTAGTCTCATTATGGCATGTTGAGAGTTTAAACGTAATGTTTGGCGCTGCATTGCCTGTTTGTTTGGCTAGGGAGATGGGTTCCAAACCTAGGCATCTGGCAGAGAGGGAGAGTGCGTTTTGCAATGTTCCGGAAAATCGTGCGGCACATGTGAGTAGTGGACGCTGCTAGTTAGTGAAATCTATATGCTCCGAATCCCAC
>NW_008754903.1:0-1357 GCF_000715545.1 Opisthorchis viverrini | reverse complement strand
ATAGGAAGCATTATCACCGCGGAAGGTCAGTACCTGCTGAAACCTTTGCAACCAATAGTATGTGGCTTGACTGAGAGATCAATGATCAATAACTCGCTTGTTAGCCCAGGACTAGTCGAGATGCCGAGGCCGGATTCGATACACGGTCAGTAAATTTGAGCCTTAACCACCAGCTCCTAAGCCAAACTGAACTCTCTAAATCAAGCTTCTAAGGAGCAGGTGAAGTTCAACCTTTGTCCTTGAGAGAGACTGACAACAAGGACGCGATTGACGTCGGGTACAAGCTGACAAGCTATATCTCGCAGTGTCTATAACGTGGGTTAGTTTCAAATACACTTGTAAAAATCTATGAATGTTACGGGATGTTTTAGGGGTACGGATAAATACAGTCACTGTTTATCACTTTACACAAAAGCTTTATATGTCCTATCCAGTGTGTATTGAAATCTTGGATATGTAACAACGGGTCAGCCGTGGTTACTGCTCACCGAGATGTCGGGTTTATGGTTCTATTTATTCGTCTAATTCATGCCACCTTTCTGGAGGAGACTGCAAGTTTTTCTGACAGAGCCTTGATTCTGTACCTGGATTTGTCATTCTCAGAATTACGTAAGAGGCTGCGTTTGTTCCGCGGGCCATCAAATCAACTGAATCATTGTAAACCACTTACACTGCCTGAGTAGGTGAAAACGTGAATCATTTTGGGTATTCCGTTTCGCATGAGATCTAGTTTTCAAAAAATTCCGTAAATACATTGGTGACTGCTGCGGGATAATTCCTCGCAAAGCCCTGTATGTGCTATTTTTCTCGTGTGGTTTTGGTTAGGTATCGGCACTCCCGTTATCAATTTTGGGCAGTTATTTCTGGAAAACACCACGTTGCTACATAGCAACCAAGCTTACTTGTGAAATCACACTATTTTTCTTAAATCAGATTCCTCTCAACTTAATGTGAGCTTTGCAACAATTGAGGTGATCATTTTTCACCTGCCCCATATATTATACAGTGGTTTGGCAGTGAAACGGTAGACAAAGTTCAGTGACTTGGTGGATTTGGTGATGGCGTGAATTACGAAACTTTGTGACTTGGAAAATGTTTATTTGGCGAGAGGATGTGTTCCAACCAAACTCCTCATTTATGATACCAGTGGAAAAACCGCGCATATATATCACTGTTGCATCATTCCCACATCCGCGTGGTGAATGCAAGATTAAAAGGCTTATTTTCCAAAACAATACTCGTTCAATTGAATAATCATTAGTTTACTTCTCAAGACACACCGCATTCCACGCTGAGACGGCATGAAACAACATGAGCGTGAACACTTGCCAATACAAGCGAGATATTATACGTTTCA
>NW_008754902.1:0-1357 GCF_000715545.1 Opisthorchis viverrini | reverse complement strand
GGAGGTTTTTAACGGTCGTGAATCCCTGGCACTGTCGGTTCACCTAAAAGCTGACTGCTTCCTCTGTTTTGGTTGAGGTTACCATTTGCAGCAGCCAAGGGCAATGGCCCAACAGGAAGCCTATTCGATCTCTCTCAAAGGATGGCCCTATTCAAAAGGACGCCACCTCTCCGGAGTGACTACTCTGTGATGTCATGGAAACCACTCGTCGGGTGGTTCATTGTAGTTAGTTTCCGAGGAAGTTCTGCAAAATGCCAACTTACTGCCAATGTGAGCATGCATCTTCTAGTTTAGAGTGACTCGTGTTTCATCCTAGACCAAGAAACCGTGACTTCAACATTCAAGTGTTCGCTACTTATTCTCACCCCGTCCATAGGTCTTTAGAACTTCCGAGCTGCGTCCGCGTCGGTGATTCACAAGTAAAACCAATGGCTCGAATATTGCAACCTTCTTTGGAAGATTCTGAGCTGCGAGAAACCCGAAGTAACAGAATGTCACATCGATTAAGCGGACCTATCGCGAACCGGCTACGGACTAGAAAAGGTCGTTCTCTGATTGGTCGGACTATAGGCCAATGGGAGCGGAGCATTTTTACCTGGACCCCTCCCGCCCCAATATGATGTCGCCGCTGCCAACGTACTGTGTTGGGATCTCCTTGAAAAGTTTTATGCGCAGGATATTTGGTACCATACGTTTATAGTGATGTAACGGCCGCTAATTGGTAGCATGAGACAGCCTACTTTCCATAGCCAAATAAAGCGGTTTCCAGGCGCAGGATATGAAGGCAACATATGGAGCAGCGCTACCCTATCAGAAATGAATTATTATTTAACTACTTGAATTTTATCAGTAGCTCATAATTAGTCCCGGTGCTATTTAGACAGCATTGTTGAACGTAACGAAGCGGTTCCAGAGCACGGAGAACTCTCGGTTTTGTCGCTTACTTGGTACGTTTTACTAGGTTTCCACAAGCAGCTTAGTAAAGTTTGTGTCCTCGTGCGTGCCTTATGAGCCCGTCACATGTTAAGTACAGTGCTGGCATCTGCTGGCATTGATGCATGCCTTTTCATGCCCGCCAATGCACGTTGACGCTTGAGGCCCCTTAAACGATTGGTCCACAGGCATCAAAAACTAAGCATAATGCTACAAGGTTACTTGTCAGTGATGTGCGAAAATTCACACAACAATGGCTCCACGTTGTGTGGGCGTGGATGGAGATATCGTATAACATACTCGTAATTTGAGTTCCTCCCAAAGTGTTGGATCAAATAAAATACATAAATACGCATCACTTAGGAGGTCCGCAGCTTCCAGTTTGGGTCTAACATTGACTTGCGCGCCAAATCAAACGGTTTAA
>NW_008754901.1:0-1357 GCF_000715545.1 Opisthorchis viverrini | reverse complement strand
ACGTTTACGACCGTCAGGATTCACGTCACATGTAGAATGGACGTGCGCCGAGAGCAAATAGACCAGCAGGTAGCCGAACTGATGGCACAAGCATCCCGTCTATCTGGATTGGACTCATTGCACACCTTAGCAGGCATAGTTACCAGATGTCAAGACAGGATATCAAAAATGACGCAGAAGCACATCCTACTCATAGTACACGCACAGTCATTCGTACACACACACACACAGGTGCTGGCAAACCACCCAAAGGGAGCACGAGGGCTGGGATACCGCCAGGTTACCCAAGCCTAGAAAGTGGAAGTCGAGGGGTAGGAACGCCATGATAAAGTGCCAAATTGAAGCTTCATGAAGAAGAACTTCAATAGGCTGCCAGCTGCTTTTCTTAGATTTTGCAGACATATAACTATTTGAAGATTGGGCAAAAGGCATGTTCGGCTGCTGTCAGGCTCACTCACTTTGGTCGCATTTCTCAGCAGCACTTCACAAGTTTGGCATATGATTGTAGATTTGCCGATGCTTAAGTTCGGATTCTATGCACCAAGTGATTTGAAAATATAGGGTGTCTCATGATTGACGCAAAAAATAATACCCATGTTTAAACTAAATCACCAATTCAAAAATTTATCATTCATTATGCAAACATACGCGCATAACGGAGGTTTACTGTAAATTAACTGGCGTTACAAAAGTTGTAAAAAAAACCGCCCCTTTATTCTATAACAAGTTGGAGGCGGTATGAGCTATGAGACACAGCATGTTTAACTACTTCAAGCGTCACTCATGCGCACTCCTCTTCAATTCCTGCTCTCAACTCCACCAAATTCTTCGGTTTGTTTTCATGATATACGCGATTCTTGATCATTCCCCAAAAGCAATAATCCAGAGGTGTGAGATCGCCTGACTTTGCGGACCAAAAGTTTGGAAATCCACGAGCAATGACTCTCTCATCAGAAAATACCTCTCAGAGGTAAGTGCTCACTTGGTTTGAGTAGTGGGGTGGAGTGCCATCTTGTTGAAGGCGCTCGATGACTTCTTGTGCTGCTTGAGTTGCGGGATAGCATGCGTCTGCAGCAAACAGAGGTAACTGTCGCCGGAAACCGTAGCATCAAAGAAAAGGGGACGCAGGAGATACTTTGAGGAGAATCCCATCCACACACAGAGATAAGGGGAATGGAGGTACATGTGAGGAGCTTCAGCGGACCATATCACGTAATTGTGCTTGTTGATAATGCCATCCACAGAAAAATTTGATCCATCGCTCCATAAAACGTTGGGAACGATTTCTTCATTGTCCAGCAGCCAGTTAGCGAACGTGACACATTGGCGAAGATGTGATGGTGCTCTGGGACTGAAG
>NW_008754900.1:0-1357 GCF_000715545.1 Opisthorchis viverrini | reverse complement strand
ATTTGCTTTCTTTTGTTACTATGAGCAGATTTTGGAAGTTTAAAGGCTTTCGTACTATCGCGGAAGCGCATTTGTACTGAAAAGCTGATTAGAACTACACAGGTGCTCCATACTTATTGTGAACAATCAGTAGTGTGCGTCTCACGACACTCAAGGTTGCATCCAACGCGTGAGATCCCGACAAGAAGTTTGAGCAACAAACCATTCGGTCTGGTAAATACGGTAATTCGCACATCCAAATAGGTACCATCGATTCTTCATTCGCGGGATCCATAGCAAATGGTCACACTAGTTGGTTGGCTTCTTGATTGGCAAATTTTGAGGTGTAAGTTTCACGGGCCTTGCGAATAATTCTACCTGGTTTGCTACCTATAGATTATCGATAGTGCGTTACAGATTCACACTGGGGTGTCCCGGTAGGGCATTTCCTGACTTTTCAGCACATATTGTTTCTCATTCCTTTGTGTTCATTTCTGTTTCGTTGACCGGTAGTGTACAATGAGTTATTTTAAAGCCAAAACCACTTGGGATGTTGCGGTAAACTTTGCTGTCAAAGCCTTCAAATTTATACATCATTTGTATGATTAATAAGTGTAGATATCTTTAAGTTGCAGCCTGAGTTTTACGGTCAAACGGCGAAAAACCATTTGGGGAGAACTGCGGCCAGTTTGCACGCCCAACAAGGATTATTCGGCCGACGTAGCAAAGAGTTATCGACTTCTTTGCTAATCGGTTCGACCAGACACTTCCACGCGACATAGATGAAGTCACTGTAGCTTGGCTGTGTACGCAACATCTGTGTTTTAGACAATGATCCATTGGTGTAGGTGCTAATGCATCAGTTTTTTTGTTTTCTAGCTGGCCGTTTTATATTCTGCCAAGCATTGTGTTGCGCTTCTCGTGAGTGAACCTTATCTGTGGGATCCAGATAGAACAGATGCGAATGGAGTTAGTCCGTTGCGATTGGCCGAAATGCGTGATGACCTTGACGTGCTGGTCCCAATGGCCTCCTATGCAAAGGAACTGCGATTTTTTCGGACTAATGAAACCATCCCACACTTGCCACGTCCGTGTACCATGCTAGTGTGGCCTCAACACTTATGGCATGTTCCTCTTTCCAGATGTTGTGTACGTTTTTTTTAGTTTCTCAAATCCATTCATTTGCCACGCTTACAGTCATAACTTTTTATCCACTTCAAAAGTGGCAGAAAACTGAAAAGTGTTACTTGCCTAATTTGAATGTTCTGGTGAACACCTGAATCTCTCAGCAGCTAACTTCACCATGAATACGAGTTTTTAACCAAAACCATCGGTATTCATGAAGCTCTTTGACTAGTCTTATCGACGTCGATCTTCA
>NW_008754899.1:0-1357 GCF_000715545.1 Opisthorchis viverrini | reverse complement strand
AACAGGTTAATGAAACGAGATTGGTTTTAGTCTTAGCAACTCAACGAATGGAAAACATCGATATTTTTCGGAATTCAAGTAGGGGGACCTAGTGAAAATAAAGGTGACCGCAATGGATATATTGGATAAACCATCCGACTTTTCGATTACCTAGGGTGGTCTTTATCAAGGAATAAATGACTGATATTAAAATGCTGCCAATTCGGTTATGCGGAGACTGGTCAATTTAATCTCACGTGTGCTGCGATTAATGGCAACATCACGTGTCCTGCTGCTTGCGCGGGTGTGTTAGGATATACATGCCTCAGATCCCACCGTGAGAGTGAATTATCGTCACGGGCGGCTCTGGCGCTTGGATCATCCTTGAAATACAAAATAAGTCGTTCAAGGGAACCTGGACATTACAGTTGACACAAAATGAAGAGGGACCTCCAAAACAGCACTGTCCTTTTGATTTCGGTCTACACGAACCCGGGTGTGCGGTCAGTCATAAATGCAACTAATGGAGACAGTGCGTAACTTCGAGCTGAGGTGACTCATGCGTGTTAATGCATATCTGAAACATAGTACTATTGAAAGTATGGAGTGAGCCAACCAAGTGAAGCAACGGTACCAGTCTTCTGGGCTTGAATTGAGCAGAAGACTAATATATGTACACTATTTGTTATACATGGGTGTTGTATACCTGCACTCCAGATTTCACATTGACGGTGCAACACTGATTCTCATAAACGCCGCTAAATGTCTTTTACAGTCGGAGTCAACTGCTGCGTGGGAGAAAGCCGTTATTTGTTAGCATGTGAGAAAAAACTGTAACTGCTTCCAAAAGTACCGGAGTGGGAGCAGAAGAGAGAGACCTGCTCATGAGCCTAAGAAGGGGTTCGACTTTAGTTGGTGCGACAGGAAGCCTGCTGTTTTCCGTGAATGCGAGGAGCGAAAAAGAGTGGGTAGCTTGGATAAGATCAAGAGAATAAAACTGCAAGCGATAGCGTTGGCCATTAATTCTGCTCTTAAGTGTACCTGGTGTGTTGGCACACATTGAATTCGCGTTTCGGCCCCAGATTTACATCGGATGGAGCGATAAAAGAATTAGTGAAAATTGTTTCTTCAGATTCCAGACATGATGTTGCTGAACGTTTCTTCGAAAGAGAACAGCAATGTCTTCTTAAATGAGACACAGGACTATGTGATGGCATGCGATACAGGAGCCATTGTAGTTGATTCAGAAATGCGACTTATAGCAGCGTTCGAACTAGCTTTAAGGACTGGTCCTTGAGAAAAGCTAACAGCAAGCGCATGACATTTAGCTGCAACATACATGATAACATAAAGATTTTCTTTTGCTTACAGCTAATGC
>NW_008754898.1:0-1358 GCF_000715545.1 Opisthorchis viverrini | reverse complement strand
ATTTTTTAGCAAATGCACGACGATTGATTGGTTTCAGTCTGCCGGAATGCGTTTTTAAACAACCAAGTCAACGAAAAATACGAAAATTCGCTAACATCTCTGAAGATGCTAGTAGGGGCTCCTCTCTCCCCACCACCCGATAGCGTCTCAAGACATTATTAATTCATGTTATTATTTCAGAACATAAAGGAGGATATGGAATCACATAACACGGGCCCGGTTTAGCTGAAATAGGTCCACAAACAGACGCACAACCAAACTCTTTTTGGGACTACTCATCCCAGTGGCCTAGACGCTGGTTCTTGTATCATTATAGTTCCATTATTATCTTTTATGACCTCACTAGCGGCTGGTTTTCTCGGTCCCGTTCCGTGTAGTAGGTGAGGCACTTTCTGAACACTCCTAGGTACCCTAGCTTGTTCCATTTACAGACGCCTCCAGTTCCACCAGGTTACGCCATCCGCACACAGGCTATGCTTGATCTGATCCGGCTGAATGGTATTCTGCGTCCACCGCGATACAGCGTCTAACAGAACCTACCTTTTTATTCGGCGAACGGTTAGGAACACCACATGTTGATTAACGTGACGTATGCATGTGTGTGCATGGTCACCCCAGTTTTGACCGACGCCTCTCGAGGATGCAGTTTTTAAAGCCTGCTTTGACAAGCTTGTTTAGCTTGTAAGTCAATATTTTCTGACGGCCAAACAAGAATTGAAGTGAGTATTCAGGGAAGATCGATAGGCCACAATATATACCCGTCATCGGTTGTGGTTAATCTGGCTCCATAGTAGCGGAACAACAGGTAGCACGAATTTGATCAAATCCTACTACTGAGGAACAGTAAGTGATTAGTACAAAACCGTCATTGTCATGAGTTCAGACCGAATACGTCGCCAATTAGTAATTCTGATTGCTTGGATGTATCCCATTGCTCATGTACTGACATCTCTGGCGACTAGGATAGTGCCTGAACTCCACATACTGGAGTACAGATAAGTCAGTCCCTGACAAAAAGTGTTCTGTGCCGTTCGTTGATGCATACGAAGAAACTAGAAATAGAGAACGGATGATTCTGCAGCTGGTGCGGGCTCAATGAGACTGACAAACAAACGACACGAAGGCGGATGTTTGCAGGGATCCAGTTAAGTACAGAAGCCTTAGCTCGGGAGTTGAGATCCATACCAACGCCGGTGACCCCGCTACAGAAGCTGTAGAATTATCTGAAGTTCTTAGGCGGTAGCGTTAGGAAAACGAAAGTGCTATAAATTCGGTCAGCGTATTGAGAACTTTTATTCGAGTTTTTGAAACGCAGTAAGTGTAATCTGAAAGTGTCGAGAGTGCGCACCAGAGCGGCT
>NW_008754897.1:0-1358 GCF_000715545.1 Opisthorchis viverrini | reverse complement strand
GCGGTAGCCGAACACAGTCTGCTTCGACGCCCCTTTGGTGACAACAGTAAAACGTAGTTTTGGTCCTCCAGTAAAGCACAAATTTATGAATTATAACTGCAACCAGCCCGGCTGAGGTACAGCACGAGACATACCAATGGATAAAAGCATCCGAATGCAGACAATGACGCTTTCAACAGTTTTTTGCCAGTGAGCAATGATCTACACAACTGCCCCTTCAAAGTGATGCAGCCTATTGCCCTCTAAACCCAATCAAAATTTCACATTACAGGTCAAAAGTGTGAGAGCTGGAGCTGGTGCACTATTTGGCGAACCGTGTACAACTGATGAACAAAAGTGATACGGATCACCACTATTATATCCAACGCAACCGAGCAGAATCGTCGTAGGGGAAACGCAGATACAACGGGAAATACTGCTCGCTTTGAAAATGGAACAGTGATAAGCTTCAATAAGACAGTGAGTGAAAGATTAAGCCACGCAGAGAAACGTGACGCAGAACAATGGGTCTCAAGCGGTCGCTTCTTCGTACTCTGGATTCTTTTTCAACAGCACGAAGCCTTCCAATGGCAACTGTGTAACTGACAGGTATTCGTCTGTTGCAAGTTCGGCTCGTTCGCCATAGGACAATAACACCGGGGTTGTATAAGTTTGGAAACCAGTAATAGTTTTCGGTCTACCAGCCTGCCCAACGACATCCACAGCTTGCCCGACACGAACTGTGACAGGCAACGGTTTTAAGTCCTCGTCAAATGTCATGAGCAACCGTGGCTGGATTGCTGGTGTCAGATAGAATATCAAATAATCGTGCCGACCCATGAATGTTGTGCGCATGTCCAGACAGGAGACCAGCAAGGTGAGCAAACCGGATATGCCAACTGCGCGTGACAAAAAACGCTCTGAATGCCATGGGCTCAGTGTCATTGTGCCTTTGCCTAGGTGAGTCAAACCTTGAGCCAAGCGGACGAGAAACAGGTTGTAGGGATCACGGCTGTGGTATACGGCCAGTTGTCGGAGCATGGCTGCCAATCGAGCGTTGTTTGTGCCTAGAATAAAATGAAAGCATATTCAGGGGATGCAATAAGGTACCATGGATGAGAAAGAAGTATCACCTGGAAGATTGAATAAAAGCCAGAAAAAGTTTGGAAAATTTGGTTGTCTCTTAATATTGCATTGGTCGCAGAGGCTCCAAAAGACAGCTAGGCAAAGGCATCGTAGGTGAAAGAAAACATAGCTGTACACAACGGAGTATCATCACGTGTGGTTAGATATCGCAAGGATCCGGGGAGGATACCCGTCACACGTAATTGGCTGGTTAGATGGTTCGTGCAGCTGAACCTCGGAAGTTACCCCTAACC
>NW_008754896.1:0-1359 GCF_000715545.1 Opisthorchis viverrini | reverse complement strand
TTTTTTTTCATCTCAGTCCTCGCGCAGCTGAATAATTTTGTTTTAGGTTCATTTAACAGTATAGGGCTTGGTTAGCCATACAGTGGATGTGAACGTATGGCTGATGCAATAATTACGGTGGAATAATGAGGTGTATTTGCAACCATTGTTCCAGAAATCAAGGGGCGAGGAACTGAGCATCCGGTAGTAAAAAGGCCAACCACCACTACGTGAGAAGAAAATGAACTTCGGCATATCGGAAGTCAACGAATTAATCAGATGTCTATTAAAAGGAGCATATTCCTAGCACATTTCGGTAGGCTAAGCACACAGATCGATCATGCCACAAGAACATACAGCATCACGCTCTAGAATACAAAATGAGCAAAAATTAGACCGAGGTCGAAAGATGCCCGCAGACCAAGGATTATGGCATTTGATCAGTTATCCGATGATTCTGTACAAATACCCTGTGAAACCCCACGTGATAACTTTGGTGGGATGAACACGTGAAAACTTATTGCTTGTTTTGATGAGTTTGCTACATGCAAATTCGATTCGAAGATGAGTCAGGTCACACAACGCAATGCACCTTGGTCAGCTGTCTGTGCGGAAGTATTCAGAGGGATGCGATAACCTTCGAACAAGAGATGACTGAGACTATAGCTGATAAACTTCATAATCAGTTTAGTCAAACGGCGGAACCACATACTTACTTAATGCAATGTCTGAGTTATGCTCCGTCCATGGTGCCTGTCGTGTACCTACTCGGGGTCCCCGGTAGGTTCGTTTGGCCGGTCGTGTCAAGTTGGGACGTCGTCTACGTGGTCGTTCTACCATCCTGTGTGAGGATCGTTTAATATTTTCCAGAGCTAAAAGTACAGATAACAAATCCAATATCGCAAGGCCGTCAAAATAATGATGGTGAAATGTATGACGAGAACATCCTCACAGTGGTTAAAAACACCAGTCCCACGGGGACCACTGGTTAAATACAACACGATCCAAATTACAGCTGGCCCCGAATAAACCACAGCAACATGCGTACACTTCAGGTCCTCTGGCAGGCAGAAAAGATCTATCAGACCCAAATTGTTAGTGCATGAAAAGTCCTCTTTGTCGCTGGCGGCCCACGATCCCAGAATTAACTTTTTCGGAATGACAGCTGGGCGTGGCAACCTGGCTTGGGTTGGACGACCAGGAAGTAGTGTGTTCCTTATGACTTCTACGAAAAGCACACATCATCCCTGAAGCTGAAGCATACTGTGACTGGACGGCTTGTTTAAAGTCAGGGATTGAAGGAATATTGTGTGCGAAATCATTTTATTTGGGCTTTCCTAAGTTAGATGCTTTAAATTCGGTAGGATTATTATTATAAAA
>NW_008754895.1:0-1360 GCF_000715545.1 Opisthorchis viverrini | reverse complement strand
CCACAAGGATCCTTTATATCTTAAGGGCCAAAGTGACTCTCACTACTGTTATTTTTGTGATTTACTGGTAATGGTATCCTCCTCCTCCTACAAAGGAATCATTCTCGTTTACTCGGTGATGGTGTGTTCACGCGAAAAGCCTTATTCGGTAGAATCAGATTTAGCACCATACAGTCTTTTGTCAAAGCTGCACAATGAAGAATGGTTGACATTTAACGTTATTCGCCCAAATCAAACCACTGATGTCATTAACCTGCTGACTTTATGCACCATTACGGTCAGTAAGATAGTGACTGAAAGCGCATATCCAGTGCTTTCTTCGTTTATGACGTGATTAGAAGTATGCCCACGATAGTTCTGGCCTGAGTGATGGTTAGGAACCAAAACTGATGACAAACAATATCCAAACAAGGACTCACCATAAAACGGGAACGCGATCAAGAACCACAAACGGCGGTTTAAAGGTGACGGTATAAGTGCGTTTTTGTGATAAGAAACGCCTGGGAAGTGGCAGAGATCGTCTTCAGTGCTTTGTGTTATGTGGACTTTGACGATGCATCAGCTGGCTTGGAACAATTAATGGTACGTTATAAAAATTCATGAATTTTGAATTTTTAGGTTGGGTTTAGAAGAGTTGACCTTCAACAGTGTATTAAACTGGGATTTCCAGCTGCCAGTGAGGGGTATCCATGCTGAAGAGTTGAGAAACGCTGCACAACTGTCTCATCCTTGTTGGGAATGGCCACCGGTGCGCACTTCATGAAAATTCAGTGTTTCGAACGCACTGTTCCCCGGTCAGTAGTCTGAACATTTGACCGTCTGGCCGCAAGCGGCTGATCAGCAGTGTGATGAACTCACACTTCAACTGTGCCTAACTTACTGGTTATCTAAGCCTCGTTTATATAAGAACAAGTCTCTGTCTTGCTGTGCAATGCATGTACTATTTACACCGGCAGCAGTGTGATCGGCTTTGCACTCTGCAACCGATCTGAACTGCCTGACTTTTAACATGCTTTATAGAAATTGTAGACAATATAAACACCGACAAACCTGATGAATTAGTATGAATGTCACTGCTAGCAGCACAGCAGAACTGTTTAAGATAATCTTTCGTCGATGAAGAAGAGAAAATATTCTGCCAACTGTGTAAACAGGAACAACTCGCTACATGTTTGTCTTGATACAAGGAACATCGACTGGTATATTTTGCCGATAAACACAGGTTTAAAGAAAACATCATTGTCCTCCTAAACCTTGTTTGTTTATCGGTCTATATTTTGATTTGATTTTGTGCACAGGAGGAACGCAATCGATTTCTCTTTTTTGAGCAACACAAACGATTGGTGAGAGTCAAGTTAAA
>NW_008754894.1:0-1360 GCF_000715545.1 Opisthorchis viverrini | reverse complement strand
ATTTTTGGTCGCCGAAGCAACGTTGGATACTACTGAGCGGGATAAACCACCTGCTTAGTATATCAAGTGATTCACGTCGCATTTAAAATACAAGGCTCACATGTTCATAGTTGTTCTCAGATGCACACGGCTGCAGCTTCCAAGGGTACAAAATATTGTCTAAACCAGTAAAAGACGAACTAGGATGATGGGCCAAGCGACATCAAGCAGGTTAACGTGAGCCTATAACCTTACAATAGGCTGAGGAAATGACAGTCTTTCTTTGTCTCACGGGATATACTAGCGGTTACATATTTTGTGAAAGGGAAAGAAGTCTCAGAATAGGATGATGGCGCAACAGTTGTATATATAGGCTAACCGCAAACCTTTTATTTACATGATGTTAGCAACGCAGAGAACTCGAAAGTTTCGAGTCAAACCTAAGGCACACAACTGCACCGGAAACAAAGTTTTTGTTGGAAGCACCTAAGGCGAAATGTGGGAAAAGTTAGAAGACGCGTAGGCTCGATTAAGCTCGTGAGCCGCTACATCACTGCGACTGATGGCCTCCGGTGGTGGACGCATAGGGCCTGGTCAACTCGAATGTTTCAAATTTGGAATTTTCCTTATTTTCCATTATCCATCATAATGCTAAAGCAGTGGCTGATGACTGTTATCGTTAGTTTTCTTAGCAGATGAATTTAAGAATAGTGCACTCACGCGTCACTGGCTTTAGACTAACCGCCGTCCATCTTCATACCATCGAGTGGTGAGGATAATCCTAGTGCTTAAAATTAGAGGGGGAAATCTATCACCGGGTTGCACTTCACCAATCAAGCAAGCGGACCTTTAACTGACTTCAACTTCCGGCCGTATGTTAAAAAACAGTTAGCTTCATTTTAGGCCTGTTTGTTAAGCCTGCAGCTGGAATGCACACTTTTTATTCCCAGTCGAAAGGACGTGGTTGGGAGGATTCAGGCATATCCAGGCAAGTAAATTTCACACGTAAAATCGCACTCCTCAATTGTCACTCCGCATATAGGTCCAAGAGATAGTGCGTATGTTGTACTTTTCAAACATATTATCCGCTTTTGTGTGTGGCATTGTCTCAATCCTCGAATCAATGGTTACTGAAGCTATCAAAAGGAGTGAATGGTTTGAGAGATTTGAATTCAAAAAGTCCAACGTCCACCATATGGTGCGGTTCGCATAACAGAATGATCGTGAGGCCCACATTCTCCCGGAGATGAATTATATAAAATTAAGCTGGAGGATGTGCTTAGTTGCATTCAGCCTCGAAAGCTATTTCAAGTGTATGACGCGCCACCCTGGTCTGCCCGAAGAGCAATGCGGTGGTGTAAGAAGCAATCTGGAAACAGTT
>NW_008754893.1:0-1360 GCF_000715545.1 Opisthorchis viverrini | reverse complement strand
GGGGAAAGAAATGATGAAGCGGAGGAGGGAGATGAACAGAAAGGAGGAAACAGTAGCTGACCGGAGATAAATTATCAGCAGCTTCCACATGCAGAAACAGGAAAGGAAGTTAACCCACCACACCGGGTACGACAAGAAAGTCGGGGAATCGCCAAAGCTTTGACTGGATTGAATCCAGTGACAAGTTTTAGAAAGCAGAATGGGAGGGTCTATCCATGAGTATATGAGGTGCACCAGAAGACAAGACCGAAGGCCCTAAACTGTGTGGCCAAGCGTGGTGGGAGTAAACGCCTTCACTTTAGTCTAGAAATTCGTACCGACAACCTCGGAGAAGCAACGCATGGGTAAAACGTGGGTATAGAATAATAAACAAAGCCAACAGGACAACCACTTTCGTCCGTCAACAGTTACTGGAGAATAATCGAGTCAAATGATGACCAACGACCAACGCGCGTCATTCATCAACTCTCTGGAACAATTTAGATCACGACAGATATCTATGCTCAAGCGCGCGAAATTATCGACACATATAAAAACAAACTGCGTAAGCCGAGGAAGTATGTTCTCTGAAACACATACACAATGGTATCCGGGATGTGCTCATCAGACAACCGTGGTTTGACCAGTGGAAATCTGTCCAGTATTGGTAAAACAACAGTCTGTTTGTGGTGCCGCTGATCTGCCTTTCCTGCAATTTTTTCTCAGAAAGTGCGCAGTCCGATTACTGATATTCCTGCTCTGTTACTCACTATCGATCAATGAATACTGGGGTCAAAAGCCACCTTCATTTCGATACTAATAATAGAAATCAAGCTACTGTTTTTCACTGGGTTTAAAGTCGATCCGGGTCAGAGGCTTTACGGCAAAAGTCGGTGACACTTGCACTGAAATGCTGTCTTTTAGAACAACCGGTCAGTATCAACCGTGCACGGCCATTCTACCTTTGACAATTTCGTCGACCGATAGTCTGTGGAATGAGAGTAGACAAACGGGCAGCAGTTGATAGTGTTGAACGATGAATGCAAGAGTAAAGACAGGCGTTTGTTCATGGTGAGGACATTAGGAATGCATCTACGCACCGCGTGGCTTGCACGTGAGTGACTGGGTATGTGACTGGGACATATGTGTCAACTTCTTGCGCCTTTGGCTTTGTCTCTGGGTCCCCATCGAGAGAGATAACAATTACCAATGCGACTGGATTTGCATTCATATTACTCCCAAGACATTTCCACTTGGCACCGAATTACGCATAAGGACTGTCAGGGGTAGACGAAATAGATAAGACTAGCACAACCATGGAAGGGTCATCCGTTCATCGACCGTGTGTGAGTTGTTACTTCGTCGAAATCCAGTCGACCCA
>NW_008754892.1:0-1362 GCF_000715545.1 Opisthorchis viverrini | reverse complement strand
TCAATAAAACCAAATAATGGGTATTGCTGATTAATATAAGCCATAAAAAAGATTCGCAAATCAATAGTTTTGTTTGACTGATAGTCCAAATCAATATGGATTGTTCAGTAGTAACTTGAGCGTCAAATTTGAGATGAAACCAGGCGTCTCCTGCGTCCTCAACCATCACGCACATCACGCAAGTTCCTTTGTGGTATAGCATAAAAACATTAGAGCTAATCTGTAAAAATTCCAAAAGTGCCTGGCACAACAAGAATTTTCAGCTACGCATCACACCCATCCTTGAAGTAACGACATGGTATCGCAAGTTCAATGCATTAAAAATGGGAAGTAAAGCACATTCAACCCTGAATGGGACAGAAACTTTTTCCAACCACATATATCACACCGGAAAATACAAATCTTAATTAACTTAATGTAGCATTATTCTTGTAGCCCGCAGTTTACATTGCCCTGCGTGTCGATCATTGCCGTGACTCAATGGTAAAGGTGCGATCTTACTGACCAGAAGTTTCGCAGTCTTACCCCAGTCCTGGAGTCACGAATACTCCTGTCTGGACTTGCGCAAACATGGCCCTCTTGGCTATGCACTGAAGAGGGTTTACAACTGGGCGACTATCATTTCTCATCACTTTCAAAGCCAAAATTTGACATTAATTCATTCTTCTCATAATGCTGCTTGTTTTTCCTACAATGTGGACTAAAAAACCATGTGTTTTATTGAATATTCCCACATTCAAATTTGTTATACTAAAGTTTCCGAAATACGAGGCAAAGATTCTTTCAAAAGTGTGTGTGCTCCTTCAATAAGGAACAACTCAATTGTGTTTCCGGTGCAGTGTGTTGCTGAAACATCTCATTGTGCCTCATACCAACCCCAGAAGTTTTTGGTAGCTTTTCGACCTATATATAACAATTAAAATCACTACTGCGAGAGTATGGCCTCATATTTATCGTTTCAAGGTACTAACTACTTTCCCATCGATCAAAGCAATCTCCGATTTCTGAGAGTTCTGTGGTCCTTTTGCCTATGGTTATGTTGAAACAAGCTCTGTGCATCACTGAATTATCATCTAAGGAATGCGAGTTCATGACACGCCTCGAATACCTTCTTAATACTTCAGAAGTGTTCCTATAGAACATATTAGTGTACATTGTGTACGCATATATATGTATGTGTAAAACCATCGGTAAAAATGAGCACATCGTGGGGAATATTCATTCTGAATCACTGACCACCTCTTGTACTTCGGAACAAGATACCCGCCAGCAAACATGGCGAAAAGATGTCCTCAGTCTCTAGGATAGTATGTCGAGAACCAATGTTAATATGCAGTGATTTCAAATATATCAACGTAGCTC
>NW_008754891.1:0-1362 GCF_000715545.1 Opisthorchis viverrini | reverse complement strand
AGGAGCGCTAGGTTCGAGGGTTCCTTTTAAGAATCGGAATGGGAAATTACCTTGTTTACAATAGACATGCCTGTACTGTGCATGACAAAATAGCACTTCGAAACATTCCAGGTATACATCCGCCACATGTGAAACGCACAGAGGTCCACCGTGTTCTGATTACAAGCAAGTCAAGCTGTTGTGAGCAGCGTGCGCGATGTGGGGAATCCGGTCGCTTGTCTTTCTCGCGAAGGTCTCTTTTTTGGCTTGATTCTTGTGCTTGCAACGTATTGCTCAATTGAACCAATATTTGGATTGTTTGCTTGAGGCAGATAAATGTCCATGCCTGTTCTGTTCAGCACAAAATTATATTTCATAATTTTCCAGCCGAAATTATCACGCGTGAGGTTCAACAACCCACTATAGTGCTGCCAAAAATTTAGTGATTATAAATCACTCGAGTAAAGTCTTTGAAATAGGGTGTAATATTCAGAGAGTCAGTGTGAGTAGCATGCGCGGTGTGAGGAATTGGGTCACACATCACTTTCACAAAGATCTCCTTCTTGGTTAGTTTCTGGTACTTGCGATCTTATCACTCAATAGAATCAACATGTGCATCGTTTACCTACGGTTTGTTCGGTTACCTTCCCGCAATCAGCACTTTGCTTTTATGGTCGTGACTTTTGCGTCTTTTGTTCGGGCAAAATAATTTAGCAAATTTAGGCGACGACCGACAATTACACCGATGGTAAACCTGCTCCGTTACTTGAAAAAACTAAGGCGCCAAGCGCACGATTGCCGTTGGATGGGCGGAACAACCCCCAGGATAATTTCCTGGTTGCCAAAAGCGATCGCGGTAGACCGTTGGTTGCACCGCTTGGGCCATAACAATTATTCTCTACCTGAGGATAACAATGTGATTTCGCTTCAAGTTAATTTGTTAGGGTGAACGATTTAGCGAATGAGGGCCACGACAATCACTAGGTCTGATAGTAAATATGTCAGATCAATTATGAGTCGTAAATGCTTTTTTGTTCCCCAGGCGTCAAGCCTGGACGATTGTCTATAAATAGGCGGAACCACAGCTCGGATGATTAGAAATACGTCATGAGCGATCGTGGGAGATCGTAGTTTGCACTACTTGAGCGACCTCAACTATTCGGTACCTGGGCATAAAGCTCCAGGGTAACCATGTGTTTTCGAGTCAGTTGGAACTACAGTTGATATTATGGTCCCACCACACATGGGTACCGATAACTTTAGGCTGGTATACCCAAATTTGGCTCTTCACAGAGACCATCCGGCAACGAGTGAACCAATTAACTATTGGGATTCTCATTCGCTCTCACTCGGAATGGTTACCTGATGTAATGTGAAGTTATG
>NW_008754890.1:0-1363 GCF_000715545.1 Opisthorchis viverrini | reverse complement strand
AAAAGTACAAAACAACACGCAAATGATCGTGCCACTCGGTAACGATATATATACTTTGTCCTGATCATTTTGCCAAGGCAATTCTAAAGGGTTTTTAAACGATTATGACGAATCTGACACCTAACCAGAACAACGAAACGAGCCACCCACCAAACTGTCGTCCAATTTCTGCGAACAGGAGGTCCTAACGATTCAGCTGTAAATGGTAGGATAGTCTGCCTGGGAACTTCCTTTCTCTACGATAAATTCAACACTCCGTTTCGACCATTTGACTAAATACTGAGCGATTTTGTGATAAGACCTGTGTAGCTCCCAAATTTCACTACGAGCTGAAGGCCAAACTTTATCAAATTGCTGATTTTCGCTCAGAGAAGTACTATGAACTCATGGCTACCGGAATATTTGGGATTTAATCCAACGAGCTTCGAGAATTTTCCATTCCGCCTAATACTTCCTACTATAGCATTTGATGGTCATTTGCGTTTGCTTTTGTCGCCTCGGAAAGCACTTCATCACCGTATTGTGCCTCACCAAAAGGCAGTATTTTGTTTTCACTTATTTAGCTGATAATCGTCTCTCCAAAACGGTCAAAACCTTGATTTTTATTGCCGACAAGCGTGAACCACACAGGAAGGGGAAGCTTGTTATCAGGGATCGTTTGTACAGAATTGTAATAAATAATAAACAGTTTAAAGAAGCATGTCTAGGACTCATCGAAATGCACACAGAAAGTGGTGCAACAGGATTTAACGATTACGAGCAAGGAGACGCAACGCTCATTTGGACGATAGGAAGGAGTGATTTGGTAAGGACGACTTGAAAGACAGATGGGTGGTAGGATAGAAATTCTGAAGGGGATGGGATAAATTTCGACTTCGTTCGAAAAAGAACCTTGAGTGGTGCTACGTAGTTTCGCAGGCGCCTTTCGTAGGGTAGAAGAGGTGATGATAGATGAAGGAACGAGAAAAACAGTCAGAAACCACAAAAGGAACGAAAAGCCAGAATAAACAAAACGAGGATTGACTCAGACCTCTTTGAGGAGCACTGACTATTAACTCAAACTCTGTTTCGCCCAGGAAGTTGCCACACCTAGGCAGTTTTCGTGTGCTGGAAGTGTGACACTAAACGCTGCTGGACCCGAGTAGAATTACGGTTGGTCCACATTTCACCTTCGACCATCTTTGTCCGCGAATGTGTGGAAAGGGTTGACACACTTGTGGATGAAAGTTAGCTTGGTTCTTTTACAAATGGCGTTGGTGTAAAATCAGTGGTCGTATAAGTAAACCAATTTGAAAATCGAAAAGTTTTCAGGGATACCAGACGGTAAACCTGACGGTTGATGGAATGAATTCGGACCACATCT
>NW_008754889.1:0-1363 GCF_000715545.1 Opisthorchis viverrini | reverse complement strand
AAACACCTGACAATTAATACACACCGTAGCCTACTCCGGTACACTACATCGCCATTTGGATTGAAAACTGTACCAACAATCTTCCGTCAGACTACGGATACGATGCTGTGTAATCTGACCAGAGTTGCCTCATGTCTTCACGAAATCGTCGTCGTGGGGGACACTAAACATGACTTGTCCCGTCCTTCAACAGGTGAATGACTATGGGTTCCGGCTACAGAAGGAAAAACGTGAATTTATCCTGATTTCTGTGAAGTACCTTGGTTTCATTAGTGACAATAGTGGTCGTCGACCCGACCTGTCCACTGCGAGAATGACCCACCGTTGAATGCTGCTGAACTCGTCTTTTTTGGGGTTGATTGGCCACTACAGCGTCTTTCTGAATGAGCTTTCGGCCAAGAGATGTCAGTGGGATTGGTCATGTGACTGTCAGCTTGAATTCAAAGAAGTGAAGAGGCTTTTGCAGTCTGAACTTCTACTCACGCACCCCAACTCCCAACTTCCTACAGTTCTCACAGCTGACGCATCGAACTTTAGGGTTCGTGCAGTCATAGCCCACATATTCCCTGATGGTACGCAAAAGGTTATCTCTCACGCCGTGAGGTCGCTGGCTCCAGTAGCACGGAATTATGATTAGAAGAAGCGTTGATCACACTTATTGGGGTGAAGAAGTTCCACAAAATGCTTTACGGCCGATACTTCACGCTCGTGGCGGATCAAAAACCACCGTTGGTTATATTCGGTTCTACACAGGCAACTGCCTACAACAGTTGGGTACAACTCGGCTTGGCTACAATTTTACCACAAAATATGCTTCAACCGAGAAAATTGGACAGACCGATGCGTTTACATGCTTGATTACTTCCCATAAGATGGAGGCGAAAAATACCATCATAACAACCGTTGCCGTTGACCCAGAAATCCGTGCTATGATGTTAAAGACCATTTACCAAACACCTGTGACTTTTGACTAGATCCGCCAAGCCACCAAAAATAACAGCCTACTACAGGAGACAAGATAATACCACCAGACCAGCTGGCGAATAACCTGTCCATCAAGAAAACTGCGGCAACATTCTCAAATGCGGAGTTCATAATCTACTGTCAGTGCCTGTCTTCTCTTTGGTGACCGAATCGCCGTTCACCAAAATTCACCACCGGGTCCTAACACAGTTCCACAACGAACATCCATAAAGGCATGAGGGCCCTCACTCTCAGCTATGTTTATTGGCCCGGTGTGGATGAGCACATGGACCAGGTATGTCGCAGCTGTTTCCGAGGTGTAACTGCCCAGAAGTTACCCAGCCGACAATTGCCGCAACCTTGGCCACAGTCAGAAAATCCATGGTCGCGCATCCATGTG
>NW_008754888.1:0-1363 GCF_000715545.1 Opisthorchis viverrini | reverse complement strand
GTACGAAACCCGCCGTAGTTTAATTTTCCTGGCTGATTTGGGCGGCCTGATTGCAAATGTTTGATCACCTACTGAATTGACGTCGTCAGTTTGTTGTTAGAGACCGGATTGGACCATGGTGATGTACGTCCCATGATCATCTAATTGTCCATATACATTAGGTCAATCACAATTCGGCACACATGATTAATTAACTCTGTGATTTCTGGCCTATCTTCCATAAACTCGTCAATCATGGCAAACAATTCGTTGGTTCTGAGCAGTTTTTGACGTAGAATGTGAAAATGTTGTCGAAGTTATTACTGATGAATTGGAGTTTCGAAAAAAACAAGTTCAAACTGTCTTGTTGTCTCTCTGAGAAGCTTATTTTGCTTAAATTAAGGATGCAGTTCAACAGGCCAGCTTTTTTCTTAAATTTTAATCCACCCATTGCTCATCTGTACCACAAAAGAATGTCACCAGAGTCCAATTCAATTTCACATTTGCTTGTCTAAATTTATTCCAGAGGGGGCACCCTCCCTGTGTTCGGATATAAGGTACCAGAAAGCGAGGAACACTCAAAAATATAAGTACCCATTCTTTCTTATCATTCAGCTTCCCTTACTGTTCCATTCAACAACATCCCCCTAGTTTGCCGTTCAAACTACATATGTTTCTTTAAAGAACGCTCAAAGAAGATTACTGAAGCCAACCGCGAAATTGGTGAGCAGTCCTAAACACAGGAGTGTTGATCACGAAAAATAGTGAACTAATGACCCAACTGACTACAAGAAGCTAACGCGATTCTTAGAGTGGATAATTGCTGCTGTGGGTGAAGTTTGAAATGCCCCCAAATCACACGTAGTGAAAACTGCAGTTTCGTAATGAACATGAATACGGTCGGGTTGAGAAACTAAGTTCAGTGGTAGAAATGTCAGTGTAGTTCATGTTTCCGATGTCAAGCAGAGGCCTCTTGTCTAATACGCAGTCACTCTAAATCTCTAGCAGGGGAAGTCATGTGAGAAACCCACAGTTCATTCAGGTTCATGTTTCTTTATGTACAAAAATACTAATTGGGTTCACCAATCGCATTTTAACCGGAAAACCAAAAACTTGGCTTACTTGTAATGAAACTTTCATAGCTTTGTACTACTCAGCAATCTATTGACAAATTATTTGACTATTTTATCCGTTTGCCCTGACTTTATTTTGCCATTTTTTAGTGCTAACAGAAACTCCGTGGTCTCATATTCGGTCGAACTCTTGACTCTATCTTTCTCGTTTAATTTTGAGCTCTTGAGATGGGATGGACCGCGTTGGCCTAACTTCTTAAGATGTTTATAACCTGCGGCCCTGTTCCACGCTGGTAGCATTTAAATGTGGA
>NW_008754887.1:0-1363 GCF_000715545.1 Opisthorchis viverrini | reverse complement strand
GTGGAAATAAGCGGTCATAACTCAAATTTTGAACGTGGATGGTTAAGTAGTCAGAAATATTACGAATTAGGAAAACGTTTCCTTTAAACTCACTGCTACTGACATCAATAAGCTTGAACGATCTCTTGTCAGCAAACGCCTTGTAAACATAGGGAATGAACGAGAATATCCCTGATGTGGACGTCTCCTGCGCAACTGGACCTGCGAATTTGAAATTTAGAGAATGTGTTTCTGAGTCTTGGAACTAAAACTTTTGAGCACAGTCTGCTCACAGCTCAATACAGTGAGCGCACCTACGTAAGGAAAGCCAGCCCCTCCAAGACTCTTCTCCTAAACCATTACACTCAATGGAGCTTCCCGATTATATTAGATCCGTTTTGTCAAAAGCCGTAATGGTGGAGCAGTTCTGCCTCCCTCAAAAAGGGTTTTACTGATATCTTCCCTGTAATGTCTTGCCCGCTGTATCCCTCCTTCATATAGATTTCGTTTACTAGGGTTACTAGGGTTAACAACACACATGTAATATTAAGGACATCCAGTTGTTGGTAAATTTCCTTACATCTTGCTTTCTGCAATACTATATACGCTGTTTTTACTTTTGGTCATGTTTTATGTTGGTGACGAGACAGGAAGTGTACCCATTCGGAATTCATCTAAATTCAACAATAGATTTCTTGAAGCAATATTGATAGTCAAGTGATTATACCTTTTTAATAGCTAGTCCAAATTTGCTAATCACTATTATCACAAACAGTGTCGTGCCTAGCTGGATTAAAGCGAATTCACCTATATGGAGAATCTAACATAGGTTTCTCTTGAATTATCGTCTGCAAGAGAATACAAGAAGACAAATGCTCCTTGTAAGATCTACGGAATACATCATTAGAATGACTCCGAATTTACTGCGTTTCTCTTGGCCTCTGTCAATCTACGACGATTGTGGATGGGCAGTCACATTGTGTTTTTGTCGACAGAATAATAGTTATAACAATCATTTGTCAAACGACAAATCAAAGCCCGAAGCTAAGAATAGTGGAGTGTATAACAAGAACGCACCTGACGACGGTACGGTAAACGCTCCTGCGTTGCGTGTGTGAGTGCCTAAAACCGATATCGTCTATGAATTAGGTTTTGAAATCAGGAAGGACGGAGTTTCGATACACTTCAACACCATTATTTATCTCAACAAGGCAACGGTCGTTTTCGGCGTTTATGGATTTAAAGCTGCGCAAAGTAGACGATAACAAAATAAACAGTTTTTAATCGGCATATTAGTATACAGTGTTGTTACGTCAAAGTTCACTGTAGTAGATTGGAGGATAATAGCAAAATCAAAAGAATCACTGAGAAAACTTAACACAAA
>NW_008754886.1:0-1364 GCF_000715545.1 Opisthorchis viverrini | reverse complement strand
GCACAACAATGGATAAGGCAAAGGAACCAATTATGAGGGTGGAATGTATGCACATTGGAAACGATCAATAATACGTCAAACACTAGCGTACGCTGATTGGTCACACGGACCTCTTTTCTTCTTGAAAAAAATAAGAAAAGTTGAGTTACACACCCTATGATTTCAAACAAGGATTGACTATAAGCCTTTTCGTAAATGGCCTGGAGCGTGAGGAATATCGAATCTGAGCTGATGTGAGGTTTGTTTTTGAACTGACAGCTACGTTTTCGGCCTCAATGGTTTGCTCAGTATTGTGTTCACTCCTAACATAGGTGAAAATAATAGGACGTGAGATAGTTCTGTTGGGTGAATCCATCGAGTGCGCACCGGAGTGAAACGACGCGTCCAGATGACTTCCTAATCTTTACCTTTGTACAATACATTTCCGATGTGTTTTACAACTGCATCATGTGTCTATTCTTCCCAACGGACACCTCCCGAAAACTTCCTATATAAATGTGGATAGTGGGATGAAAAAATGTGATATTGTCCCAATTCGTCTGTTTATGTGGCGTTGTTTCCTAAAATAACATTCTGGGTAACACTACTACCAAGGTCAAACATATGTGCTTTCCTAGGAGGACCTCGCATGAAGACTGTTGGTTGGATCTCGAGTTACCAGGTTTCACTTGATATGACTGTGAAAAGGCATGCAGGCCTTGTTTGATGGTTCCTCTTCTATCTAGCCACAAAGGGTCCCTTTAAGTGTATGAACAAGGTGTTCAGCTTGACTACTGGACTGTGGATGATGGAGCAGGTTGCGCAAATGTTGAATTCTTTTAACAGAAAGTAAAATGAACGAACTCAGCGGCTAGAAACTGAGCCGAGGCACCAGACTGTGCAAACAGTCCGATGAGAATAGATATCGTTTCTGCAGTTGAAGCTCGGCTAAACATAAAGCCGTTTGGTTACTCTTTGACAGCACCTGCAACGATCGGGAACATGTACGTTTGTAATGCACCAGATAATTCCAGATGCACTCATGCCCGTGGCATCCCAAGCTTTTACCAGGAAAATAATTGAAGTTTTACCGGAGATCTGGCTAATACTGCACACTATCCGCATCAGTGGAGGGTTAACAGGCAAACTTCGAGTGATGGTGTTCAGTCCGCTAATTTCAGTGTGCTCTTCGTTACGTTTCTTCGATCCTTGATGTCAAAGTCTATGTTGTATGAAAAAAGGGCCATCTAACAGTAAACTGTCACTCACAGTTGTTAGAACACATTTGTGAAGAAACAACGCCAATCGACCAACCATTTCGGAAATGTCTGGTAAACTCCTGCGGCATAGCGTCAGGAGTGGTCCTTAGTAATCGCCGATAAGAA
>NW_008754885.1:0-1365 GCF_000715545.1 Opisthorchis viverrini | reverse complement strand
CCTGTAAGTGAAGGGGGTGTATCACAAAAAACCGTAAAGCACTGTGAAGTTGTGTCACACTTATTGGGAATCACTAGGAGTACCTACGCAGATGGGAAGTTTTCTCAAACTGACTTGCAAGCTTAGTGCCGGGCTTAAAAAACGGAGAAAACACCAGCTGAATAACGGTCTACGGTTGCATTCGAGCTACCAACATTGCGATCTACTATTCTGACGCACTTTCGGGGCCCAGTTAACCTGGAGCAACTAAATAGCTGTAAATTACAAACGATTATACTAGGCATCACTCTCTTATTTCCGGGGCAATCTGTCTTTCCGTTTTCAATTGGTGGCAGTTGATTTGAATTGCTCCCGTTCAATTTGCATTGATGCACGGACTTGAACCAGCGACATTATGGCAAACTTTCTGCTGTCCAACCATTGAATTTTCTGAGATTCAAGGTCACATCTTACCCGTGCGGTTAGCCTTGCGCCGAAATCGAGGAATGCCTAATGCCGCCGGTGGTACCAAGAGACACCAACCGATCGGTGGCTTAAACCATAACCCTGTCCGCTCAATGCACCAAGCCTGACACCGCCATCGATTTGAAGTCAGTTTAGGTTTTCTAAAAAAACAACTCGCAGTGTTGTAGAATTCCCTTCCAACAAATTTTCGAGGAATAGCAGGCTTATTTTTGAACTAAGGTCAATGATTACTGATCGGGCAATTCAGTGCTCTTGCAGACCACGGTCAGCCGGAGCTCCGAGCTAATTCTGCTCAATTTCTTTTGAACAACAATGCCTGTAGATTTCAAGAACTTGTTTCAGCCCACAATTAGTAATAAATGCAATCCAGAAGGTCGGACAATATGTGCTTTTCCGAAGGGACTAACTAGGCTTCTGATTCTCCTCTGTTCCCAAATAAATCGTCCCCCAGTTTCCATTTAAAGTCCGTTATTTGAATGTAAATATTTAGCCCTAGAAAATTTGTTGTTTAGCACGGAATGAGGCTATTTTGAAGTGCGTTAGATCATAGCCTCCTCACTTGGTCCTGCCAGGGGCTCAACTTCAGATTTCGCAACTTTGTGTTTCTTCGTTCGCTTCATAAGTTAGAACAAAACAAGTTTTTCGGTGGAATTAGCCCAAATTACTTGAGTGCAGAGCTTGTCAACGTAACCGCGTGTAGCCTCATCGTATCATTTGAGTGTGATTTGAGTAGCACTCAAAGTGAGTGCGTTTCACGAGGGAAAAATTAAGAAAGTTTGTGGATCTTGTTAGGTGAAATGCATTAGTGCATTTCCTCTGGGTCCTATAAATTGGCTTTAGTGTCTATACTAGATTGACCCGCTTGTCACAGTGTCCCTACGGTGATACTACTGATGAGGA
>NW_008754884.1:0-1365 GCF_000715545.1 Opisthorchis viverrini | reverse complement strand
ATTGAACCCAGGAGAATTATTTTCAAACCGTCGCAATAGCTGAAGCAATTGCGTGTTAACGGAATCATTTTGCAAAGGATACTAGAGAAACGAATTGGTCTAGCGCCCCTTCAAAACACTAGTTCCAGGCACATCAAAAAGTGGACAATGCCAAACACATAATCGTCTTCGGAAATAACAACGCTGACCTTGTCCTGGCCGTTGCGTGATCAGCACCCCATCGGCCAACCACCTAATTTGTAGTTGTTCTCCAATATCTAAATCAGCTTGTTCTGATTAATTAGCACTACGAGCAAAGCATATGCTTGCATGGAACCAAGTTCCACGCTTGCAACCAGAGGCGTGCGGAAAGTGCGGTCTGTGCCTTCTCCAACAGCCGCGTCTGTGTACATTTTCACAACTCGCTAGGGTCCATGCCTTCAAGAAGCTCAATTAACCAGCACTAGTTTGCAAATAAAACTAAGGTTTGTGGATAAAAAAATGAGACTTGTTGGCAATACGCATTGCCCATAACGAGAGAAGTATGGTTTGTGCACGGTAGGCTACCGGCGAAGAACACTGTATTATCTATAGTGTTAATGATTTTCGCCTGAAATTTTCGATTGAAAATATCAGCAACAAGCGCTACGTTCGAGTCTCATTTCGGTCTTACACTACTATCAGTTATTTTTGAGCAGCGTGGTCACAAACATAAAAAGTAAATGCAAGCAATGAATGCGAAAGAGTAACAGGAGAACATGGGAGAAAAGAGAGAAACGTCTCATTCGAAATCATGCCAAGGACAGTGCCAGTCTGATGAGGTGAATCCCAAAGTATGTAAAGATTGTGGTGTGGGAACACGCCTATAAAGAGCAACAACCAAAGAAAGAACAAACAATGGTGAATGCTCTTTAAGGCGCAGTGTGCGCTAGCACAGTGAAGACTCGCACATCAGGCACAAAGTGTCCGTCATACTGAGTCTGGTGTGAGATCAAATGGCAAAAATGCACCTTCAACACCATGTGCCACGCATAAAAGTGTCATAAGTACGCAGGGAGCCCACAATGGCAAGCAAACACAAGTCACTGACTACGACCTTAGGACGTCCCAATCTAATAACAGCCTTAGCGGATTGAGGAAAGCAGATCCCTCGATAAGAGATGATCATCGGTTGGTGAACCAAAAAGTCGATATCACAACCGATGGCAAGTAGGGCTGAGATTTTGGCGAGGAGATATTCATCAGCACCATTCTTCTGCTTCTTCTCATTCCACACTGTCACTCTACGCCCATCTGAGACTATGCTGACGTCTTGACTTGCCATCCGAGTTTGCACGCATTTACGAAATAAGCAATTTGTAAATTCGGGGATTATTAAATGAGCTA
>NW_008754883.1:0-1365 GCF_000715545.1 Opisthorchis viverrini | reverse complement strand
AGAACCGTAAGCTGGTACACCGAACAAACAGTATTTACCATTTGAGGTGCATTGATCTTGAGGGGACAATCAACTAAGAAGCGTATGCAGTCTAGTAAGGTGCATTCAGGCCCGAAGCATACCAAAACTCATCATTTTTGGATGACATAAACCACTACATTAGGCCGCCAGACACTCAAATATTGACGTTTGAAAAATCTGAGATCTTACCGAGCGGTTTGAGATGCATGGTTAAACTTCTATGCATCAAGGACTCAATATACATCGACGGAAAGCAGGAAAAGGTCTGAGAAAGAGCTGTATCTTGCCAAATTTAACAAAGAATACGAACGATGAATGCAGTAATGTGAAGCATACCCCCCTCCCGAAATGAATAAAGATTTAATTTTATTTATTTTACTCGACAGAAGTTTGGACACGGAGCAACGCATAAGTGATTGCCACCTAAATAAGCCAGCTGGACTTTGCTGAGGGGCGTTCGGGAGCAGTCAGTTAACACAGACCTGAAAGGTCGAATGATACATTTCGGTTGCCCAGACAAAGAACAGCGTTTTGTCTATATACCCTTTGGGCACATGATTCAAAGCCTAAAATGTAAGTTGTAGGTTCTTAGGGTTCTCTTGGGTCAATGACTCCATAGTCTGATCTGGTGTGAGGGTACACAGAGTAAGACATAACTGTATGACTCTGTATGCGACTGCGCACACCAAGTGTATTTGGGGCAAAACCAGGCTCTTTGATTTTAAAATTACTTAGGTTATTCTGGATCATGTGCCGGCGGTGAAGGTCAGCATTTCGGCGATTGGATAGTGCGATTTGCATAGTCCACCTTTTTAACCCGTCTTTCCCCGGAGGAAGGCGGCAACCAGGAGTAAACGACTTATTGCCTCCATACTCATTTTGAAGAGAACAGTGCAAATTTAAATCCAGGTAGCCTCGTAATACTAGGCTGACTTCTGTCATGCAAGGTGTTATCACCACTGCAACAGTGTACAAGGGACGCACCCGAATTATCGCATCTGGAAAAGCAAACACATTCGTGTTTGAGTGACATAGCTGTGAGTTCCATAAGTACCCAAGTGACCTACATTTGTCCCCTAGGTGAGCACGAAGGTAAAGAATGAGAGTTTTACCAGTTACTAAATCTGCTTGATTTTCATTCCATTGTTCGTAGTCACGTGTTTATGATTAATTTTTACCTACAACCTAGTGTAGGAGAAAAACACTTGAAGAACATATTTACGGTTTAAATTGAAACAGTCCAGTTGGCTCCCATGCTTTGTACTCTTCTGCTACCTAACTGTATATACGAGGTAGCTGGTGTCAGTCAGACCACCTGGTTTAAATAGAACAGCTGGAACACAT
>NW_008754882.1:0-1365 GCF_000715545.1 Opisthorchis viverrini | reverse complement strand
GAACTTCGAGAACGCGCGGTGAGCAAACGGGATGGCGAACGTGTGGCGAAAGTGAGCGGTGTCTGAGACTACGAAAGCAATGTTTTTATGTTTTGATCTGTGAGAATACAATCTACATTTGTCGATTTCACACGGAATAAGTAGTATTTTGCTTGAGCTTAACACAAGGACTATTTCTAGCGTAGGTAACATTGCAGAGTTTCCGTTAAGCTCGGAATCATCAAGTTGTAAGTTTCACTCCGTTTGTCGACTAATTCATTTACGCACAAGTGGCAACAGAATAGAGTTAGTATCTTGCCGATGCATATGTTTTTGGGCGTTTTCTTAAGGAAGAAACTTTCTGACGACAAGTCCTGACTCCATTGTGAGTCCGTGTTTTACTATAGAACGGGGACGACAAAGTTCAGTCAACGTGGATGCCTCTTTTTCTGTAGATTAGCACATCCTAACTGAAGCCAATAGGTCTGAATGTCGAAATAAAAACGTTACTGTTAGAGTCATTTAAGCGTTCATAGTTATAGTGTGTCTGCTTGCAAATCACGCTACTATAAGATTAACAACCGAGCACAAAATTTTGTCTGCATGAACGGAATTCCGTCTGCTCCGGAAGACTTAAATTACGTTGAAAATTCCGCATATTTCATGGCTACCCAACCATGAGTTTTCAATTAAGTGATAAGTATGTTGCTGCAGGAACAGCTGAAATCCGGATACCACGCTCAACTGCGTATAGTTGTCGTTGCGTGGGTGAATTGGTCCGATAAATATTACATGTATTGGGGATATACATCTACACTATAAAACATGGATGGTTTTCCTTCGTCTCTGGTATCCACACCACGTTTCATTAAAATATTACCTCTGACCGTATTGAGGAACACTTACGTCTGTTTTTGTTAGAAGCAATGCCTCTTCCTGAATAATGGTAACGCTGTGTTGCTCTCGAGGTTTTCTGAAACGGTTACAGGTTTTCATTCCATAAATATGAGACAGAGAATGTTATGTTTCAATTTTTGTTCTCCTTATGGGCATTCTGACACCCGATCTGACTTCCCATGTTAGCTTTTCAGTTTACGATAAAAACACTGACACTCAGACATAAGAGGTTACTTACTATAGTGTCACAACAGCTGTTATAGCTAACTTCAGGCAGTAATCTAAATACGTGGTTTGAATCAGTCATTAATAAACTTGGCGGTATTCGCCTGCAGTACAACATATATATCCGACACAGGATGGTCATCCATTCATTAACATTACCCTGATATGATTGCAACTCTACTTCTTCCCTTCTGTATATTTCCAGATGTTACATTTCTCTCACCTACACCAAATGGTCTTTGACCTATTCCAACCAGGCTTTGA
>NW_008754881.1:0-1365 GCF_000715545.1 Opisthorchis viverrini | reverse complement strand
TGATCGATTTTCCTCTCAAGCAGCATTTCTGCTCTCATCATTCCAGGCCTCATCCGCAGTTTGCCTTTTCCTTGACACTATCCCAAAATTCCACATTACTTTTGAGGCAGTCAAGCCTTACAGATGACATTTTTACTTATTTAAACTTAGGATCATTTTAAATTTGGAATATGCAGTTGTATCACCAGACTGTGAAGTTACTTAAACGCCTGATAAGGCAGATCAACACAAACATTCCCACCCTTCCAGATTCCAGACATGATCAAGTTGATATCACATGTACACATTGTTCCTAATACTCCTGAAAAAAATCATAATATGGCAATTATTATCAATGCATGTAAAATAAATCAAGAACATTTCAGAACTATTCAGTTGTTGGGTAGATCTTATGTTATTTTATTTAAAAATCCGCCGATTTTTTTGGCCGGTACCGCTGGCTATATTTCCATTTGAACCTGTTTCCATGATCACTCTGTTTCATGGTATCACTGATAACACATTTGTTAAGGTTGATAACTGCGAATGGCTTTACTTTGAGAAGACAATATAAGGCTTAAACAGTCCTATATCGTACTAGACAACCCACCGGAATGTGAGATTCTACCATTTATTTTCCCATGTTTCATGCTCTCTACTTCTTATTACTCTATTCCCTATCAAATCTCTCATTCCTCCCCACGCTACACACTCATTAAAACCATCCGTAGATTCCCCTCGTAGCATCTGCCAGAGATAGTAGGCACTCCTTTTGCCAAATGTCATAAGGTACTAGCTTTCAATACGTTCTTTCTTGTCTTTGATTGACTTTGAACTATCAATAACTCAGGTGCAATTGACATCTAACCAGACCTCGTGGTGATCATTTCTTTTCCTGTGGGGACGGCAATCTAATTGCTAAGCTCGTCGAGCAGACCAACTTCTATCCTATCAGCTCACAATAAACTGACTTCAGGTGCACAAACAAACCCGTGTTAGGATCCACCAACAAAAATGTGAGGATAACGTCTCACCCAACTGTGCAGCTCAAACACCTATTCGTATTTGAATCTAAATTTCAGCCGCCCTAAACCTGCTTCTGTTTTCTGAAAACTACGCCATTTGAATTTCACTGAACTTTGTTAACTTCTGTGCATGCGACAGTTCTGAAGACATGAAATTGCATGCAGAAATTGTAACAGTAGCATGGCATGCAAGTCAGTTGGAAAATGTTCCCCTCAAGAACCCAAATGACCTTGAAAAGTTTCAATTTGCCCACTAAAGCAAGTACACTGATAGTAAAAATATGCGGTGTGGTGGTCAAAAGTGAAAGCATTGTAACGGCTTGTGTAGTGCGCAATCGGCCTACTTCTGACATTTTCGTCC
>NW_008754880.1:0-1366 GCF_000715545.1 Opisthorchis viverrini | reverse complement strand
CTCTGAGTGGTAATGGCTGTAAGTTAGAACGTTTACCAAAATTCATCGAAATAAAGGTCTAACAAGTAGTCGTACAATACTCCCTCTAACGTCTACTATAATAACGCGTTTGCATAAATGTGGGAGGCAATCGCAGGTGCTATTGCGTTTCTTCAGGATTTGGGTAATTATTTTCCAGCTCGAAAGGCTCTGACAGTACATTTTGCTATTTACCATGACGGTATGTAGAAACATGCACCCAGGAAGCTCAGAAGCGTTGCACTGGTGAGCATTAACAATAGTAACTATAGTAATATTAATAAAACTATACAATCCTTAAATATCGTGATCATCTGTTAACTGCGGCTACTGAAAATGGCTGTCATCCCGCATCATGCAAAACGGCAAGAGATAGAAGCATATGTGATATTTATCAGAAAGCCCCAGAAAAGCAGGCGGCACAAATCCAGCCATTACTTTGCAACAACTCAACATTTAAATACAAATGTTTCAATATGACATCCCCTATTTCTAGCCAACTGCGTTGAGGACGTGGATTGCATAGGTGAGTCGCGACAAACAGTAATTTTACACTGCTGATTAACTTCATTTCTGACGTTTGAAGACTAACTTCCAGTGCACCAGGTCTACATCAATAATACATCAACCGATTGTCGTTAATTCATAATGTAGCCAGATCAGCAGGCAAACCACGCTCAGTTGATATCTTTATGAAATATCACGTTTTGGCACATTCCGAAGGTGCGATGATTAAGCAGATCGTGAGACAGAAACAAACAGCCTACCTTTCATATGTATTAGGGTGGGCCATGATACGTGTGACGATTGACGGATTTTCTCGGATAGGCTTAGTGTTTAAACAAGAACATTTAGGAAATGTAAAGTTTGCTCTCATTCCAGATGCAGAGCTGTGCACGCGAATGTTCATCTCTGGCTTATGGTGCGGAAAACCGAAAGTGTTAATCGATTTATCTTTGTGGATCGGAAAATCAAGTGGAATGATTGCCGTCCTTATGAGGAATAGGGACTTCAGACTCACATAATTAGCGACTATCGAGGCACCATGACCGCAAAACTGGCCAGCTTAGGAGTGGTTATTTTAACCCAGAATTCAGTATAGTTTAGCGTGTAAGTAAGATAAATCAGGTGTTCATCCAAAATAACTATAGGAGGTAAATTCGTTGATGGATCAGTAGATATTGGGAAAGCACTAAAAGCTGTCACCAACAGGGCAAACTCAGTATCCTGGAAAATACAGTATCTGCCTCCGTCAGGAGTATAGGATCGTGCAAGATTATAGTGCATCTTCCATTATTGAATTGGCTCTCCAGATGCTACGCCAGAAGTTGCTCGCGCAGTTGATGGG
>NW_008754879.1:0-1366 GCF_000715545.1 Opisthorchis viverrini | reverse complement strand
TACAGATAGGTGTTTGCCTGAAATACTTTTGTTTTTGCAAGAACTCAAATAATCGAGAGGCAAAGGCCAAGAGATTCGGCCGCCTAAAATACAGCGTAGGTGCAAGTTTTCTAATGTTAACCGTACTTTCCTCTGTTTTAGCGGAATTCTGATCGGTTTATCTCGATTCGGTCCGCAGTCACTCTTAGCTACAGAGTACAGCCGCTTTGATTTGAGGAGGCTTTGGCCGAATATTAGGCTGTTTTTTGGAATTACCATACAGTGAGTGAAAAACCGACCACATATTCCGTTTCCTGCGCTGACCATTGGCCTCAAAATGCGCTTTTTCGCAAAACGTTTACCGACAAATTAAAAGTCTCCACACATAACTGTTTCATTTTGTTGCAGTTCGTTTAGATCACTCTCCCTTCTAAATTTTTGGCGAGCATTCAGACTTTCTTTGCCGAGGCTGAAAAAGTGGCGTCAGATATGTTTGATGAGAAATTTGGAGCTGCATACTAATTATGCTTCACTGAATCTAAGAAAGCTTGAAAGGAGCGCATGGTGGATAACTATGAGGTAATTGCACATGTAGCCAGTAATCGTATCACTAACACTGTTTTACTGTACAAATGGGTCATCTACAAACAAATCAGGCGATCAGTAAGAGGGACAGAATGACGAGGGAGCCGAAGAAGCTTGTAGGCCTAGCGTAATTGCTATTACCAAGCAGTACGTCATGCACGGCCATCCAGCGCGTTTTTGTCTACTGAGGCAGCGGAACCATCTCTCGATCACTTCATATTATCCTAAACAAAACCATGTGGTTGTTGAGTTTTGTTACAAGCAAGTTTCGGTGAATTGATGATTAAACAAGGNGCAACTGCATGCCTCTGGTGAAGCACGACAGCTGAAAGCTGTCGTGTGAAATACACAAGTTTGCGGTCAATGGCTTCAATGCGATTCGTTCCACTCAAAACATACACAATACAGCTGGAAACGTTAGTCATATCTGTTGAATCAGTGATGCAAATTTTGGTTTACTTGTGGCAAATGACATGTTTTCGGTACCGGAGAAAATTTGGAACAATGAAAAGGTGCTTGGCAGGCAGTCAGAGGAAGGTCACTTGTCCAGGCGGCGGCAGGTAGCGTTGTTCCGACGCTTTTCAAGCGTAGTGAATGTAGCTGAAACGCACGCAACAAACCGTTTTGGGTAAGCTTTCTAATGCGCGTAACACTAGGCCGGTAGATGCTATCTGTGTAATTTTTGGTAACGGACGGCATGGTTACCGAGCGTCCGGTTGTGTAAGCTCTTGTTGGGAGCAAACAGTCTGCCCCTATGCGTAAGCTGTTCGACTTATTCAGGGAAATAATGAGGGAGTAGCAT
>NW_008754878.1:0-1367 GCF_000715545.1 Opisthorchis viverrini | reverse complement strand
ATTGTAAAACTCACTAAGCATTTCTCACTTCATCACGACAAAAGTGTCATCTAAGTAGGGCCAGAATATCTCAGGTGGGTATGAGAATCCGGTTATTCAGTAAACATATTTGCCTAAATCCCGGAGTGTTGGAGATTTCATTGCTAAACTCTGTTCTTGAGTATAAATCACTGAGTCGAAAAACGAATTGAGTAAGATTCAGGCATGCTTTGATGCCTTCCGTAATGTCATCTACCGCAAGCGGTGTCCGTTCTGAAAGCACTGTTCTTCACTAACTCTCACTTGGCTATTTCTAAAGAGTTCTCATTTGTCACATCTGAACATGCTGAATTCACATCGAAACCTACAAGGATGTACTCTGATTAGCGGTTGGCACTAGATTTTCCGATGAATAGCTTTAAAATACCGGCCAAGAGTCTGACCAGTCTATGCGGCGGAGAACCTATTCCATCTAGCTTCCGTCTAACTGGAACATTTGGTTTATGGATATGTGGAAGGCCATAAAGCCGGAAGGAGCTCAACCACTTGGTCAAATCACCCACTAAAGGAAGACTCGATCGCGGACGTGTAAACCGGCAGTAAATTGCGACACTTTCATCCTGGTTGCAACAACCCAGCATCTAGAAAGAACCTACGAATTGCCAAAGTTGGAGGAAGTCGCTTGTTACTAGGTGGTATCTAGTCCGTTCCAAGCGCAACCCATTACGCTTTACTTGATTACTCCGGTTACTGCGACGGGAGTTAGATGGCCGTTTTGTGATACCGGTTTACAGTCATTATCTTTATCACACGAAGGGATTTCGGGCGGCTTTTCAACAATCAGTCACACGTTGAAAACCGAAGTTCCGATCGAAAATAAACATTCGATAGGGCTGGACCCGTGTATTATGCGAGTGCTAGTCGTCGATCGATTATCTGGTCAGGATTCGCCGAAATCACGTTCGCTCTGATGTTATCGCAATCGGTCTATTATTTGACATAACGAAAGTTGTTCCATGCAGGCTATCCGAGGTAATCTGGTTACAAGATGATTAAGCAATCAACCGCTTTAACGAACTGGTCAGACAACAACTGCTTGCGCGACACTGCGTCCAGTTCCGGCAAGGCCCGATTCAGCGACTGATGCAGGCTGATGAAGAAGACAGTCGAGTCACACCACGCGCCGAACCACCTAATGGCCTCTTTCCGCATTCCCCAAGTTTTCGAGAAAGCAATAGCTAAATTCGCTAAATTCGCGGCTAATACAGCGTACAAGCACTAAGGGAGGGTCCGAAGATAGACTGTGCCGTTTAGCAGGTTCAATTATGTTCTTACAAATCGATCTAAAGGATGCCTATTTTCAAACACCACTGCATGATGTGTCTGAT
>NW_008754877.1:0-1367 GCF_000715545.1 Opisthorchis viverrini | reverse complement strand
CCATCTCGCCCCAGATGGTCCTCTGATCCAGATGGTTTGCATCCTGCCCTCTCCAAAGATTATGGGTCCGTCGTGACTAACCCAACGACCCTGCTACAAAGTATCTAAAATGCGAAAAAATCCCAGGAGGATGGAGTACCTCGACGATGATTCTCCTATCCAAAAGGATTCCAGGAACATCGGACCATCAGCCTAGTGGCCATAGCTCCTAAAGTGTTCTCGGGAATTACCTTACACAGGCTAATCCACCATCTGAAGAACCAATTTCGCTCCATCTGGGGTTGTATCTACCATGTTTTCACGTTATGATGATCTCTGGAACTTCACCACTCATGACGGCCACTGCTGATCGTCTTTTTTTAGGCGAAGGCTGCTTTTAACTCCGTTGGTCATCGAAAATCGTTGCATTGCCTGGTGATGTAGTGTGTTCCTTCTGAATTTCTGTCTTTTGAAGGCTTCGTACGCCTCGATTGGCCGTGGGTATATCTACGGTATGTTCTCTCTTGAGTCCACCGCATCGAATGGCGTTAGGCCTTCTGTCGACTTTTTCTTTGAATTTATAATTGATCTACTACTTGTATTCTCTTCACCTGTCTCCAACACCTCGCGCGTCAAAATATTCCCGGCACGTTCGCTTACGGACTCTAAGTGTGCCGACTATATTGGTTCTCTTGGATCAGACCCTCTATAAGTGCAAACTATTTTAAATGACTTCGCTGCACAGTTTGCACGTGTAAAGTGGTGCTGAAAAATTGAGTTGACTCAAACCCATTTTTGCAGGTGAACTGACCAATGTGGTAGATAAGTTCGTCTACCTGGACAGCTGCATGGGTCTCGATGGACTAGAAAAGATGAAACCACTTCCCTAAGGCCGTGACAGCATTTTCTAACCTCCGGCATCCTTGGCACCAAAGTAACTTCAGCTTGACTGTCAAAGGTGGAGTGTACGATTCTGTTGTTCATTCTATCCTTGAGCGATCGGAGACGTGGCCGCTACATGTAGGAATCCTTTGAAGGCCTTGTTTTTAACCATGTTTCCTCTGAAGTATTGGTTGGGTCTGGTGGGGGCATCAGGTCAGTACTGAGGTGCGTCAGACTTTTTTTCGGAGAAGCTCACTCTCCCTCGATAGATCGGCCGGTCACGCTCCACAGGTGACGCTGGTTAGACCATGCTTTTTGTATGCCAGGAGACCGTTTGTCTCGTAGATCCCTCTAGACCCAGCCACGTATCGCATTAGACGATCCAAAGCGTTCAGTCCATGACTTAGCAACGGATCACGAAAGCCCTAACCGGTCAACTCACTCTTGTTGGCAACTGCCATCTTCACGGATGGGGACCGCGGGACGAGACAAACCAATGATTAGTG
>NW_008754876.1:0-1368 GCF_000715545.1 Opisthorchis viverrini | reverse complement strand
GCTACAGCTAAACGATTCCTTCTCCCAAAAATAATTCGACAAACATCAAGATCATTAATCCAGAGTAAAGACAGACGCAGTGCTTCGGGGGCACCGACGATTAGGCACTGGAGATCGTTTGATAAATTTCGCTCAGAGTGGTCAGTTTTCTTAACCATGCGAAAGCATGGAGCGCGATACAGCATCATGTAATCTACCCTTGACGAACAAGCTGGTATCAAGACAAGGTCACAGATTGTCCCAATTTCGAACGCAACAGAAACGTGCCACCAAGCTCAATGTATGTAACAGAAATTGACCAAATTCCAAAGGTGAATGGCGCCATTTGACTCCTTTGGAATTAGGAGTTCTGAATTAAGGTCCATCTCAAGGTAGTCGTCCAGTGCGCGAATTTAGCCCATTCTAGACATTTATTTCTTCCCCTACAATTTGTAAACTTCTTAAACACTACACTCCAGTGCGGCGATGGCGCAACTAACCCCACACCTTCCCTCACCATTTTGCCTTCCTGGATATAAAGTGGTCTTGAGTACAAATAATTTATATGAATGAAGTAGATGAAATTCACATAAATTCATTTCACTGGTCATTCTTTGTAGTCCTGTGCAGGCGCTTTCGAACGTTCTGTCGTTCGTTTTCCTGCTGGTGATGAACGATTCTTTGATTTGTCGTACACAAAGTGTCGGTAAACTTTTTGGCTGACGCGTCTGTAATGAAAAATATGGTGAAGCAAGTTCATCCGACCATTTGTTCACGGTAGGCGTGTATAAAATAACCATGGAGTACTTACTAATGAGGCCTTGAGCCAGTCTGGTCGATCCGAAGACTCCCTCTTCATTAGTTCATCGCCAATTAAGTATAGCGATTCTCGGCACAAACAGGCGTGTATGGTAGTTATATCCTGCTGTAAATTGCTGGCATCTTCCAGGAGCCATCTCTTCGAAACCAGTTGTCGTGACTCCAACTAACACTTCCTAGCTGTGCATACCTGGGACCATTTCTGAGGTCGTCTTCGTACGCGTCCAGTACACCTATGGACGACAAGGATAGGAGGGGCTCGTTGTTTGTTTGCGAACTGCAGCTGAGTAATTGTGCTGCAAATACTCTACAATGTAGTTAGGACAAATTGTAATTAACGTACTGAGAATAAGGTCAGCTAGGTCCTGTGATATTTGGAGAACTCGTTCTAGAGAGTAAAGTACGGTGTCAATCAAACCTGGAATGCGGGGTGGGCGACATGGCCTCGGATCACCCACGGCCAAAAGAGTTGCGTATGCATAAGTACCGCCCGCTGATCCTCAACCTCATCATTCAGTTGTCATGATTTTTATGTGCTTACTCCTATACTTACCATATATACTCGTACTG
>NW_008754875.1:0-1368 GCF_000715545.1 Opisthorchis viverrini | reverse complement strand
TAGTTTCGTGAACTTTGGTGGGAATCACACCCTTTAATTGGCGTCATTAATGGCCTGGGAAGGACATATCATTGGGTCTCAGTAGTCACCGGGATACATTACTGTTATTGCCAGACTTGACTTCTGGGCGCAGATGATCTGTATGGTCTTCAGGTTTGTAACACGTGGAGTCTCATGAGAGTTACTAGTACCGGATGACGTCGACGAATTCGTAACGGTTGTACGGAAGCTACTACGGTGGCGGAAAACATCCAGCACCATGAAGTGGCATGACCTGGCCAACCCTGTTGATTCTTGTGGGCAGCATGGCAGCTTCGTCCGTTCAGCTGTAACACCCTTTCGGTGCCTAGCCGCCATGCTACCCGAAAGAAGCATGAGGGCTGGGATACCGCCAGGTTGCCCAAGCCTAGACAGGGGAAGTCGAGAGACAGAAGTCGGGTTCGAACCATGGACCTACTGGCCAGTAAATTCGCGCTTTAACCACTTGGGCAATCTCGTCCCCGGCACGACAGCTAGGCACCGAAGAGGTATAACAGCTGAACGATTTTAGAATTTTATGCGTTATCTACAAGGAGCATCAGTTTCCCATGACCGTATAGATCTCGAAGGCTGGATTGAGTTCAACGATGTGTTCTATCGGCCTCTCAGATACCATGCCATACCTAAGTGTTCGTGCTCTCGGTAGAAATCAAGATATTCTGAGAAAAAAGAGTAATTGGCAGGCGAAATCGCAATAAATTTCATCTGATTCGCTTACTGTCCCCTTTTTTAGGGGGCATAGGAAAACGTGAATTACTGTTTTTCTTGTCACTTTAATCTTGTCATGCAGATGACCTCTGATGGCGACGTTGTACGCATCCGCTGCGCCATTGCCAGGGTCGTGAGTATATCAGTATATGCAGCCGACCAGAATTTGGTCACTCGAGAGCTGGTTAAAATTTCAATCAATTTATGTAATTGACACGTTAGAGTATAACTTAGGAAGCTGCTAGACGACTGTATGTAAACTTGCTCACGTTTCATCGGTACGCAAGTGCAACGTGTGGATCGTTTTGGCCGGTGATAGCGGTGTTCATCAAACATTTGAGGCCAACTAGCGTGAACTTTGGTGACGAAAGTCGATGAACATGCCGTGATAGATAAAATGAAAGGAAATTCTGACTGGTAGCGGGTAGGATTGGTAAGATATCGTATAACTTGAACCTCTTCCACCATGGCACTGCCCGGCCATCCGGTAAACTGAACTGGACATAACGGCGGTTGCTTTTTTCTTTTCCACAAATTGTTCGCCAAATCCTCCTAGAATTTTTTTCTGATTGTTCTCTCACTGCTCAGATTATATTAACACATTTCAAGCGTGATAACTGT
>NW_008754874.1:0-1369 GCF_000715545.1 Opisthorchis viverrini | reverse complement strand
GGATCATCTTTTGTTCCTATGTGATAGCGATGCAGACCTTAACCCTGTTATTTATGTTGCTCATAAAAATGCTTCTTGTTTCTTTGGAAATCACTTAAATAGAGATTTCGCTCTGCCCGGCTCCTACCGTGCTCTGGTCGTCAAACCCATAGATGTGAATTTCCGGATAGAAGAATACCTCGATCCCAATGTTCCCTTGGTGAAGTCTGATCTACAACGACTTGTTGAAGCTCAGAACAACACGAACAGCTCCAACGTACCAGAAGATTCGTCCTTGGGATCCACAGGTGTGTAGTGGTGTATCGACGGAGTTCATTAGATGTACCTTGACCGAATGATAAACCGGTAGATCATCGAAAACATCGGCACACTGCATTTTGTCTCCATAGTTTTATAAACTGCTTGGCTCTCTCACGCTTGCAGGACTAGTTAGCTGCTAACTATCTTTGTGCAACTGGTGAATTGGCTGCACTAGTTTGGATTGGACTGTATTGCGATCTAGTTCATCAACTTACAAAGATGAGACTTGTGAAATCCTCAGGTACATTTGTAAGATCTAGTAATTGCTAAAATGTGAGCTTTTGCCTTGGGCACGTGACACCTGTTTTTCTTGTTCTGGGTTCATCGGGCATGCCAAACAGGCTCCTTCCTTAGTGACCGAAATCCCCACCTAACCCATCCGTTGGCTACAGGTACACGTTCATGGAAGCCATTCTATTAAGATCGCGCTGAACGGCCGTACACACTGCACTGCATGATTCATAACCGACGAAGCGAGTGGCTGGAATATCCTTGGCTTGTGTGTTTTCTGCTACCTAGACTTTCTCGATTTTCTCCACTTCACCTCCACCGTGAGCAGCTAATCTGTGCAGCATATTGGGCTTCTGAATGTTAGCACAGTATGGGTGGAGAATGAATAGTGCATTCTTAATACGATTGAACATAAGAATATCCCCCATTTGACCTAGTTTGAAACCACTTTTCCCAAATTTTGTACTTCTAGCTTAGATAGTGGCTCAACTGGGACCTGGAAGAAAGCCATCCTTACCTCGGGACCAATTTAAATGACACGCTTCCTAGCGCAGTTTTCGGAATCACCTTTGCGAAGGAGTAACCATAACCAGTTTCAATCCAAGGTTGTCTAACCACTTTAGACCCCGTTTGGCATGAACGCGTTTCGTGTTTTCTGACTCACATTGAACCGGACGACTAGTTTCGAATTCATTAATTGAACTAAGAAAAGAAGGGTAGTGCAGTTTGCATGATGAAAAAGTAATATCCTGCATAGCGCTTCAGCCCAATTGGAAGGGAGATCAGAGCGTAGTTTTAAACGAATCTGAATGAATTTGGACTGATCATCATCATCATC
>NW_008754873.1:0-1369 GCF_000715545.1 Opisthorchis viverrini | reverse complement strand
TCAACTGATTTTAGAGCCGGAATATAGCGTTTTCCGGCAAATGCTTCAGACATTTCTGATGTGGGGCTAGACAGATTGGCTGAGGAACCGCGGAGTGGCAGGAATGAGGGTATTTGTCGAAGTCTTTTCAAATCTGATTCCATCAGATCGTGTCTCGAATGGCGAGAGAGACAATCCAGGGATCCAGTGTTACGCAACCGCTGCGTCGGTCCCGGGCAGACTACCACAATCCCCCTAGTGGAATCAGCAGAAACACTAGCTGATCTAGGGGGAGTATACCTCCACTTGTCTTTTTCAGGGATGGTGACTGAGGAGGCAGACGTGCAACGGTCCAAGTTCGGCTCGTTGTGAAAATGTTGTGGATCCATGTCGGATTGAAAAGTAGGAATATGATTGGACGGCTGATGTGATGAAGTGCCAACAGACAAACTAAGAGACCGGGTTACCTCTTTCAAAGGGTGGTTCGATCTGTTGGTCTGCGGCCTTCTACTTGGGGATGCTGGCAGAGACAACGGACCATCAAAATCTGTGGAAAGTAAAATAACAAAGTCATGACTACATGTGGCTAGAAAGCAATGAATGGAACCGAATACAGAGAGATATTGCTGAGTAGGGGGAATCGGCGAGAGAAAAACGGACGTATGGAAGGGTGTTGGTTATCCATTACGGAATCTGTTTTCGAGTGTCGAATACAATGGGGTCGCTCATTGTGTGCGAATAACCGAAACGGATAACATAGAAGTTATCCTTGATCATCTGCACAATGGCGTGCACTAAATTGCCTTGAAAAACTGCTAGAAAGGTCGTGGAGGTGTAGTCAAGCGACACGGCGACAAAACAGATAAGAGGTATCTCGTACAGGAGAGATGTTCCTGATAAACAATGAAACCGTTTAAGTTACCTGGAAAAGTCAACAACTAGTTTGTACAAGTAAAAACAAAACAAATTCAATCAGTACTACCACTCAGGGCTTACATTCAATGGTGTACAGGATCAGCCGACAAGTCATACAACCGAGTATTCAGCGTTGAGGTAATGAGTCCAAATATGGACGAATGGCGTGTTGTGAGGTTTCTACTTGAAAACGACCATAATTTCCAACCCATTATTCTCGTCCACATTGATTTTAGTGTTGAACATCACGGGCTATGCCCGCGCAACAAGAGGTGATCAACTCCTTAGTGTCAAGTCACAAAACAAGCAAACAAACCAGACATGCTCGTCAGGTTTGAGAATCATCGAGCGTGCCTATGTTGTTTTGTAGTTGGGCATGAATTTTGACAAGTTCACCTCTTGAGGACGGTTTATGCACCGGGCTAAAGGATCCCTGGGGCGCCACTGATTGAAAATAACATGGAATTAAAAAAAA
>NW_008754872.1:0-1370 GCF_000715545.1 Opisthorchis viverrini | reverse complement strand
TAGTAAGCTTCCTCTTGGTGGACGCTTGCAGAACTTTGGAGGAGCAAGTGCTGTCAGTTGTTCCAGTTTGAATTCGGTCACATGGGGTTCTTCTAGGGCCAGACGTCAAGGGCATGCGTGTACCGGAGAATCTCATGTGTGGCCGGAGTGGTGAGACATGCCAAAGCCTGGAGAGCTCGTGTGTGGTCGTGGATATTGTTGAACGGCTTCATGTGCACACGGTCAGTAAGATCGACCGACAACACAAAGGGAGGTGACCATTTACGGAGCAAGGTAGACAAGCGTCTGCTTTTCAATCGCCAGTGACAAGGCGACATTGTGAGAGTCAACCAAAACGCCGACTTACTTGAGGAAGTCAACATTGGTGATTGGCATAAACAACTCCGCGGTGAGGTTTCAGCACTAGCGTCGGGAAGGTGTGGCTTCGGCATTCATGGATGTTCACTGGTGTTTGCCAGCGGATGATACATCAGCCGCACATTGGACGTAAAATATGCCAATAGAACGAATTTCGGTGGGATCTAGTGGCCGCAAACTTTTCACCTGTCCACTGTCCTCTAAATAATTATTGAAACCGTGCCCTTAGTGTTATCAACGACTAACCGGATTGTAGTTAACTGATCAAAGCAATTACGGCTACCTACCGGCTTCGTTGTTACTCTGAAATATGGGCAATGTACGTTTTCAATTGCGATTTCCCACAAATCTGTGTGCTTTGTGTCCATGTTGTTCACGGTACCATCAAATTTTACAGGGTAAAAGTGTTTTGGAAATGTGTGACTCACCAGACTGATGTTAAGGGTTGTGCGGGAGTTGAGTTGTTAACACTACTACGATAGAGCCCGGCATTGCGGTAGTTTCCAGAGCCGCATCGACCATAGGTAATGTTGGCCGTTCAGGCTAGAATATGTGGAATGGAATACGGTAAACGACCTTGCCGTAATCTCCACAGATGTTTCTGGTACATCTGATGCCGCTTGGGCTCGTTATTTTGCGCGGAGTTTGTGAAGTTCCGCTCACCATGAGGCGTATCGTTCGGCTGGTACAGCCTCCTGCTGTCTGAAATGCTTGTGCACTTAAGGATTGCGGTCCTACCTCCGCGATTACTCGAACCAGCGACTGGATAACCATGGAACATTTTATCTGACTGGTGATCCCTTGGAGGAGAAAGAGGACTTAGCTTCCAGAAATCACGCACTGACGCTGCTGATATCCCTAAAGCTTGAGTAATAAAAAGCAGTCGATTTAAGTGGGATTTTATGAATCCATAAGCAGGTATTCGCTATGCATGCAATTGCTTCACACTCTAATCGAGGAAATACAGGTTAACAACACATATAAATTAAACAGAAAAACGAAGTGTGCGTATG
>NW_008754871.1:0-1370 GCF_000715545.1 Opisthorchis viverrini | reverse complement strand
GCCGCCAGCCAAAAGCTCAACGCAAGTTAGCTCCTCAAGGATGATGGCTGAAGATGATGCAGTATAAGGATACAGTTTACGGGCTTTCGACTTTACTCAGAACTACATTCAGATCAACAGCATCGCTGCAGAAGACCCCGATGAAAAAATCTTTCAGAAAACCCTAGTTGAAATATCTTGAGAGCGGCTCCTAATGTTGAATCAATGCCGCAGGATAACTTTTGGAGAAGCTAACGAAGGAAGGGATAGAACAAGATGACATGTGATGTGCTTGCAGACGTATTCCGTCACTTACTACGACGGTATGACAGGACGACCGCCTCAGAATGTTTGGATCTGCACGGTCCGCGAAAGAACAGCTGAAGGAGAAAGATTTCTCCGAAGACATCAACGTTTGTTCGACAATATACAACGACTTAAGAGAAAAGTATTACAGACATTACAGTCTCAAAGTTAACCCTAGCGGCTGAAAGTTCAGCAGCAACCTCAGGAAATACGTTTGTCATTATCCAGGAGAATCAACTGGAGCGGCTAAGCTATTTGGCGCGCCAAATCTTCGACGTAACTGTTGTTACAAGGGTAATTTTAAGATTCACCCGATCTTAAACCTGCTGAAGCGCATTTAGAGCAAAATCTGAGCTGTTGCAGCTGTTAACCTAAATGTCGTAAACAGAAAGGAATAAGTAATAAGTAATAATGAGGAAGGAATAAGTACCAGAGAAACCTCCTCTAGCAATCGCTTACAAAGCCTAGCGTGAATAACTCAACAAAGTCAAGAGAAAACACGGGGATCAAGCTTTCATATGGGAAGAACGTTCTGGAGACAACCTCATCGATGGCATATTACCCTATTCGGATATCACGAAAGGCCCGATCATTATTGAACAAAACATTGTATCAAATGGTGAAGAAAACCATTTTTGCAAGAGTACTGAAGTACTTTTAGCAGCCATATAGGAGACAAACGAAAGGGGGTTTTCTGTTATACCGCGTGGACATAAACTCATTGGTGTGACCCTTGTGCGCTCGTCTTCATTCACAAAGTTCAGGAAACAGACATGTTCAACTGAAAGGCCAGCCCAAGCAAAAACAAACAAGCAGCGACGTGAATTTATCCTCACTTTGTCAACCCATAATTGACTATAGGACCACAGATCTACTTGGCCTGTAACTGCATCAGAGATTAGACGAGAAACACACAGAAGCGGCGCATAAAAGCGTCCTCAATCGACAAAGCGATTTCAACCTTAAAACACTTTGAACTAATGTAGCAGGATATTAAACTAAACATGGTCTCGTTTGATTATTAAAGCTTGCATTAGGAATTCGGCCTTCTAAAGAAAACACAAAGAATCAGGCAGCTGAGAAAA
>NW_008754870.1:0-1371 GCF_000715545.1 Opisthorchis viverrini | reverse complement strand
GAATTCTGGATAAGAAATCGGTGTGTGGAATCATTTTCGCACTCTCATTTACAAAAGTCAATATATTGGTGTACATCCCAATGACTTGACCTGGTGGTGGATAAACTGCAGGTATTTGAAACCAGAAAGGCAACAACCTCTTGCAGCCGTTGCTTGCCAAACTGTCCGCAAAGGAGGCGTGTTATGATGTGACCTGGATCGAAGCACAGTATCGTGGCACAATGTGCCCGGAAGTTCCCATTTTCTGAAGAGACATCACGCGTTTCGGCAAGTCTCGTATCACCTGAGGCCTAGTACTCGGGCGGCATGAGCTGCAACCAAAGCAATACTAACCAGCCACTAAAGATGATTTAGGTAAGCACGGTTCTACGAGATCGTCGTCGCCCGGAGTGCTCGCCTTATAGAGTGGGTATTATTCCCAGTTTGCCAGCCGCCTGCCATGTAGTGATTTCCTCCAAAACTGACTTGTATCTCCCTCTCGTTTCGGGACGTCAATAGCTCGCTGAACACTACGCTTCCTGCCAAGGCATATGTGATAATCAAAACACTTAATAAAATTTGACTTTTTAACTCGTCCAAGTTGGACCGTTGAATTTGCCGACATTCATCCGAGTAGGGATGAATGGGCATGTGTTAGCCAGTTGATCGACTGGATTACATCTAGCTAGTTAACTAGGCATCATGTACCCGTAACCTCATGTCAGTTGTGTGCGACGGCCAGATTCGCCCAGCTGGCCGCTATGGTCGACATGGATTATCTCCAGCCAACTGACTAGGCATCGTGGAGCCCTGACTGCATTTTGGCGCGTGTGTCGGCTAGGTCCTCATTAATGTATCGCGCAACTAATGATAGCCTCCTCCATTTAGGTTGGACCTCAATGGTAGGCATGATGATGAGCTACTCACCATGCGCATCACAAGCGGCAAACGACCTGACAAACTCCCGGAACCGGCTATGGAAAACTTGGCATGTTTCACCATTTTCGTTTGAGAACGCTCTCGTAGTGCACCTACACTCCTCAAAACTCGTACAAGTCGTCCAAATATGATGAATGTGCCTACCGCGCTCTTCATTCAGGATGACGATTCTTGAGGTCCAAGAACACAAGGTTCGGTATTCGTCTAGTCAAGCAGGAGATAGAAAGCAGGATTTCATTACAGAAGGGACTCACGCGTGTTTCGCACCCATGAGGCCCCACGTGGGCGCGAGCACGCTGAATGAACGTATTCCGACTGCAGAGCTATCTTCAAACTTCGTCCATTGTAAGTGCCTCATATTTTACCACAATTCGCGATATATTATCTCATTGAGTTCCGATGTTCCGTTTTGTGGTGATTTATTATCTTGAAGATTCGCTCACTTAAACAAAT
>NW_008754869.1:0-1371 GCF_000715545.1 Opisthorchis viverrini | reverse complement strand
TATGGGCATCTCCCATTCTCGGAGAGATGAAGTAGCAAACGCAGACGAGCAATCGTTCGATTTGCAGTGCTCATGTTTCTTTCAGCATTAGATAAAATGTAGTCCTCGGTCCCCGAGGCACCCTTAAATTAGGCGTGGGTGGTTCTTTAGTACAGGGCTTATTGTGGCGCGACTATCACATTTCATGTCTCGGAGACAGGTCTCATCGCCAACTTGTGCTGCAAGAGATGGCCGCACATAATAAACTATCTACGCGAGGCTTCCGTAAAGCAACGTCATAATAAACCGCCGCGTGCTTACTGGTCAATCGAAGATCCATCAAAAAGAAACTAACTGCTTCAAGAGATAGGTTTGCTTTCCTAGATGGTTTCCAGTAAAGCTAGTGGAGATTTGCAACCAAGAAAGGTGCTTTCATGCCGTTTAAAAACAGCACGTGAATCATTAGGAGGCTGAAAGATTTTGGTTTCTTTCGTCCACGTCGCCAAAAAGGTACAGCTCTAAAGAGTTACTTGCAGATAAAGAGATAGAAAATGACCAAACTATATGAATGACATAAGATTTGCTTGTCTATTTCCATCAGCTAGACTGTTCAGACTGCCCTGTGTGATAGGACATTAAACTAATCTTTTACTTTATATCCTACATCAAACAATATAAGCAGAAAGAAGGTCGACATTAGTATCGCAATGCATTGCATCTCGAAACTACTTGCAAGTTCATTCCGATTTCCAGACACACGATGTCTCCTCAGTTGGTAATTGTAAGAACTTGAGCTGAGCGAAATGACAGGCAAAGTAGTTTCTGATGAAACAAATGGCGTTGGGCTGCGTCAAACACTCCAGCTCGTAATTCTTGCTTTTTCTTTGACGAACACAACGACATTTTTGGCAGCCAAGACGGAAGCAGGGGGCGGAACTTGCACTCCCTTGACAAAATGTTTTCGGATCCATCCAGTTGCATTCGGCTGCTTCAACCATCCGGTTCATGCTTTTTTGTTCATAAGCATAGAAGCCGTCTACCACGGAATTCAAGCACAGAAGAGTATATACGAGGATAGGCGTGGAATACATGCGAACAAAGCGTGTTCGATAATCACAAATGGATAGCTTTTTCCCGTAAGCGGATTTTTACACTGTTTAATAATACAGAAATAATGTTTTGGTATCCTTAAGCACTTGGTGGTACGTTTATACCACGCTTCGATGCATACCAATAAACAGGCCTTTGGTCTCATATAGTTTCCTTAGTGAATGTATCGTTTGACGAGTCAGTCGAATATATGAACACGCCCAACAATCTGCTGTTATTGGGACAGGGTGGATCAATAAAATCATTTTCTCGATTTTGGAAAAGTTTGGTAACAATCGGTAG
>NW_008754868.1:0-1372 GCF_000715545.1 Opisthorchis viverrini | reverse complement strand
ACGTAGTTATTACGGCCTGTCCGTATCAAGCAGCAGAAGTACTGAACTCGTTTTCCACTAGGAATAGACCTAGCCAGCGTCGCGTACGCGTAACCGGGTCCCGAACCCAGCAAGTATGTTAACACTGTTCTGTCAGGACACCCTGGAATCGTCCGAATTATCACATCAGGACCGATGTTGTTTCAACTTTATCGATGTTACTGGTTTGTCCAAAGACTCATACGTTGATCCACTGACCACCCTGTAAAGACCTCCCAGTCATGTAACACCGCGCAGAGTTGGGAACCGTCGGGCATATTTTGAGCAGTTATTTTTCGTTCAGAGATTGACCGTTGCGGGATTTTTACTTGAGGTATTTGGTTAAACAGTCCTACCGCTCATACATGAGTACGTTCGCCTGATTAGGTGTGGCTATCCGAGAGCAATGGCGTGCACTGATGGGGTTGTGGCAAAACATCATTTGAGCATGTGAGACGTCTCAGAGTTACTGGGCCAAGCTGACCAAATTGACGCTATTGAAAAGAGCTGTTTACGTTCTTGTCATAAAAGAAAGATCCACGATTATCAAACCTTTCTTCAGCTTTATCAAAGGGAAACCATATCTGCTAAAATGAATCTTTGCCAAATCTCTGTAGCGTTGAAACTGCGCCTCGTGAAAAACGTGAACTATTAAAACAAACGTATAAAAACTTGCCGTAGATAAACCATTATTTGTGATATGGATGGGCACAAGTACGGTTTCCATCGTTCAACAGAAATTCCACGGAGAACAAGCCATAAAAACCGAGGAGAGATTCTTGTAGAAAATGGGGACCTAACGGTAATCCTCTGCTTACACAGGACGTGGTATCGCTTTCTGTTGCAATGTGATTTTATGAGTAACAGCTGAGTCAAGTTCGGTGGAATCTATCAACGATTGAATTGCACATCTTTGCCCTCCAAGCCATCCAGGAACACAATCGATGCAAGTAGAAAAACCACCGCAGATCGTCATCTCACCTACTGGTAAACAATGACAACATCTGTTGAACATTGGCCACCCTGGATATGATGATGTTCTGGTCAGCATCGTGACGGACAGGGTGCGTGAACAAGCGTGACCACGAGCAGCGGGTACAGGGCGACACACGTAGTTCCAAAGTGTGCTGCTGATTCTGGCCATCGACAAAGCAACAAATCGATCCGAAATCACCGCGAATGCTCGCGCAAGCTCGTTAGTTACCGACGGAAGTAAATCAGCTTTGCGAGGACAAGATAACTGGCAACTTTGGTTAGAGAATCAGGTGTTGAAAACCACATACTGAGTGGGTTACTAATGAATTCTGCAAACGCCTACAGCTTATAAATGTGCGCCCCGTCAACGGACAACCAG
>NW_008754867.1:0-1372 GCF_000715545.1 Opisthorchis viverrini | reverse complement strand
ATCTAATTTTCGACCAAATCTTTGTTTTCTGCAGTAGACATTCTTGAACTCTGGTTTATCTTGAAGGGCATCAGTCATGTTTGTCATGCCGCTCCACTGTGAGCGCATTGTCGGGCCCTCGTTTTGGCTCTAAGACTGTCGAATTCTCCTCTGGTAGGTTGATAATGTTTGGACACCAGACAAAAGTAGTCTGACGCAGTGGTCATTCTTAAAGCACGTTCTTCTCTGAAGCAACTTGCTATTTCCGCTGTTATCCACGGGAAACAACCGTTAGAATTGTCAAATTGGCTTTCAAATAGTACGCTCCACTGCGATCGGCTCATTAATATCGGGGCTACTTTGAATTGAAACATACATATACTGGCCAGTCATCAATTGCTTATGTTGGGTATTTTGGTGATAAAAACAAACCCGTGATTCGGAACCCGAAATTCACCTCTTTTTGCTACTCTGTTCGTTTGGGCATTACTAATAATAATCCACTGTGGATACAAATACATTAAGTTGGGGTGGATCCAGCAAATGCAACACTGGTGACATCAAACTATGCTACTTGACCTAACAGGATCGCAGAAGCGGCACAAAAGCCTGCACGAAAGTATCGCGCGGGTTCATAGAAACCGCAATAGAGAAGTGCATTATTCCTCGACTCCAGAGTTGCAAAACAAAAGGACTTCGGTATTTTCAGTGGAATCAAATGCTGTACCCCTCACAAAACTGAAAAATATAGGTTCTTAACCTGGGAAATTCTCAAACGGGTTTTGCTTGGCGTTCGCTTTTTAAAATGCGTCGACTCGTGTGACGGTTTGTTTTTAGAATGCGGCTACCAATTGAGCTGTTTGTTTTGGTTCGACGTAAGTTTCGTTCAACCCAGACTGCTTCACGCGATTAACAGCGCGACACACGTTTCGAAACAGCGCCACGAGTTGCAAACAAGTTTCCAGCCCGGGCTGTCTGGGTGATTGAAAAAATTTACTAATTGTTTTAATAGTAACACAGTCCTATTCCGGAGGGCTGAAAATAATAAAAACAAATATATTTCACCTGAATGAACTTACAGAAAACATTTTCCGATGGGAAAACGTTTCAGCAGAATTTGGTTCTCTTTACTTAGAAGTTGAAAAAACACCAAATAAACATCTAAAGTTCACTCGCTCGTTTTCAAAAATATATATACCATGCAACCTAGTAATCAGGCTTTAAAGTGTTGGGAGGCTCAGAATGTTGAGAAAGAATTGCAGTTATTCGAATTTAGCACCCCGGCGGGAGCTACCCCTTTGTTGCGAGTCACAAATTCACATACCGTCGTCGCCTAGGAGTGCTTCTCAGACTTTTTTTCATTTGTACTAACTGGAGTTCTGGGCACATTAAA
>NW_008754866.1:0-1373 GCF_000715545.1 Opisthorchis viverrini | reverse complement strand
TAAAGATGTCCGTAAAATATTTACCAGTGACGTAGGGTACTCTACACATGTGCCCTCTTGAAGCATTAAGTAAAAAAAACAGTTGCTCGCACATATCATCTGCAAAAAGGAATATAAGGAAAAATTCACAGAAATCAAAATGCTTGGCAGCCTGATTTGAGAGTATCATAACTGACATTTGTCTAAACGGTGAGTTTTCGATTTTCTCCATATCATGAGGGCAGCAGGTGTTTACTTAACCGCTTTGCACAGATTCCCCCAAACCACGTTCTCCTCAACAATTCTCGGACCAGAATTGTCAACCCAACAAAGCATTCGTGCATCATAAGTCACAAAATTACGTTCTTCTACGTCTTGAAAAAAATGTGTAGCATAACTACCAAAGGGACAAAGCTCTACCGGTAGTGAGTGAAACCTTTTGCATGTTTGCATTACAAATAATATCTGCAACTATGAAAACTCATTGTTAAATGTAAGTAATATTGATCTTGTTTTCAGGATAGTTGTTCTTTCCATGGAAGTAAATGCTTGAAAATGGGAAGCGGAAACTTCAATAACTTCAGGCATTTCATTATTTTTCAGGAATACACCTCGAAAGACGTTTCCGGTGCCGACTTACTGCCATTAATTATTGTGTGTACTCACCCAATTCTGGCGTTTTTAACTTGCAATGTTTATAATCAAAGATTGGCGAAGTCAGCTTCCTTCATCACCAAACACAAACTTAAACATTTGAAACCAGCACAGCTCAAGAAATGTTATGGGTGATGACAAATAATTTTAAGCGCTTATTTGAAGGTCAAACGCGGCAAAACAGAACTTATGTTGCTTTACGCGCAATTGCTCTCAAATAGGGTGAAACGAATGTGTTTTCTTTGTTAGCAAGATGCTGAATTGAATTGAACATACCATCACAAAGATACTGAGCAATATTGAAATTTTATCACTAGTTTGTCCTAAAAATGCGCTGGATTGTCAAATTGCTCCCTTTAAATGTGTTTGTCTAATGCACACTCACATAGGTACCTTGTTCGAAATATGGCTTATTTTGGTTTTGGCAAGCAACAAGTCATCAAATGAGAAACCTCCGCAAATTGGATGTGACTGTTTTGTTAGTACTTTAATATTCCCTTACGTCGCCTAAAAGTTAGGCCAGCAGTGACTCCACATTACTCTTGGTAGGTCAGTCTGGTAAACCTGGTCATTTAAACTATCAGAAACCATTAGCGTCATTGGGATTCTTTTTTTCTTGCTGCGTATCCGTGGACTCATGTGTCAGCCAAACATTAGTTACCCCCTTTTCAAGTTATTAGTAACATTAGCCAACATAGTGAACTTTGCGTGTATAGGTGTTCGCCAATGACAATCTTGCC
>NW_008754865.1:0-1373 GCF_000715545.1 Opisthorchis viverrini | reverse complement strand
CATTAAGTTATATTTATTGTTCACATGAGTTAGCACTGTGATTTCATAAGAAACGACTGTTGATTTCGTTTTGATGGGAGAGGTCGTCACGCATTGGTACTCACTTGAGAGTATTCTCCATCAAACTTTCGTCTTTCGTACCAGAATTCCACTGGGCTGCACAAACACAGAAAATAGAAGACCTGTATTATCTCTTAGACGCCTTGATGCCCTTAGGTTTTGTAGTTTTGGTGAAGTTGAGACGTCAATAACACAAAACAAAGCTGACAGGTAAATATACCACCGCTGAACTCAACCAGGATGTCGTGCAGAGTATCAGTGTTGTTTCTGAATCCAATTACCTTTGTCAAGTTCCGTTTTCACCGATATATGATGCACGTTTGTGGCAACACTCTTCTTAATTTCAAACATGTGGATGTGCTACTGGGCATTGTGCTTGGTAGCCAAGCCAAACTTGTATCCATCTAACTCAGACCTAGTCCTTGAAGTCAAACTTTCCGCTCATAAGTTGGGCAGCTGGTATACCATCTGCATTCGATGAGGCTAAATGAGCGTGAATGCGCTTGAAACAGGCGCGTAGAAACTTGAAATAATGAACGTTGTGATTACTTAACCATTAGGGTCACGAACGACCGGGCAGCATGAATAACTCGTATGCAGCGTCATTCATCCTTCAGTCACGGAAGGGTCTTCACTCGTCCGGCTAAAGACTGGCTCCTCGAGTGACGACTTCTCAGATCAAAGTCCCATTTGATGTGTGGATTATTATTCCTTCTAACCTACCTACACTTTCCTGATAATACGAAAAGATTTGAGATGTTCAGTCGAAACCTCGTTCGGTTAGTGAAGTCGTTTTATGCCTAAAATCAAGGAGTTACTATAGAGCGGACTTCTCCTTTTAGAGAAATCGCTTCAGGGCACATCTCACCAATCCCCAGTGGGAATTGAACCTGAAACTTCCCGTCTTTTAGTTGATGAATAGGCCGTTTCGCTATGAGTGGCTGACCAGTACTGTGATTCCCCTGCCATTATCACACTTATGCTGGCAATAAGCCAGGAAGTTAGAAAACATTTATTCGCACGCGCATCGCAGTAGCCACACGCGGTCGTTTACATAAGCTCTGGATTTGGAACCACCAGGCAATCTACAGATATCCGTCTTCACCTTACTGAACAGACGCTTTGGTTAGGAAATCGGGATTGATTTTTCTCTGTGTATCTGCAGGTTCTGTCCATCAGTTATAATTGTTGATAGTTCCGTGGAAAGCTGTCTGTCTCAGTCACCCTTTGCGTTCCTTCAGCATTGCACTATTTGGTCGTTTGTTTCCGTTTCGCGTCTTCGGAGATCGTCCCTCCTTGCTTCCCGAGCATTT
>NW_008754864.1:0-1373 GCF_000715545.1 Opisthorchis viverrini | reverse complement strand
ACGTGATTCTCTCGTGCCTCTGTCCAGCAGACTAACAGTTAATGCAGGTCAGTTCCATCAACAGATCCCAGGTGAAAATTCTATAACAGGACAGAATTTGTTGAAAATGCAAAGTCCAAATGCCGTAGTATGCAGAAAGATCTGTCTTTGACATAGCGTATTCAAAGATTTTTCAAATTCCACTTTACTCCATATCAGTTTAACAAATATGTTGTGTTGGAGTTACGACAGTCGGTGGTCAATCTTACTTTGCTGCTGTTTGTTCGTCTGTTTTACCTTTGCATAACCTCGTTTTTAAGCCTCAACAAAAATCACCGATTTCAACTGGCGTGAGAGCTAATATCAGAAGTAACCAGAAATGCAGACACCAAATCACAGGGGAACTGCATCACTTGTACCCACAAGACGTTGAAGGGTCACAGTTTTGTAACGGTCGTCATCGTGGGACAAGTGAGCACTGTAAAAGGAAAATTAGAATGGAGTTAGACATTAACTGAGAGTGGAAAACACCTTTTTAGACGTGTTTGGCCCAGCCATGATATTAATTGCGTGCACGAGCACATCACTTCTGTGTGAAAAAAGCCGTTTTGGCGCGTATTTTGTTTCCCACCACCCTTCATTGAGATGTACACAGTCTTGGATGACCGGATAGTTAAGGACGTGGAAATTTACAATAATATAAAGTGTAAATGATTAAAAAATGATGAGAGAAGAGAAAATGACGTAAGATGACATAAGATACTGCAACAAAGCCCACACCAGGAACGATTTATAAAACGTATCCATCAACCTGAAGTGAGTTTTGAACAGATTTTCAGTTGGTCACCTGTTGTGTCTACTGTTCAGGTTTTCATGCAGATCTCCAAGGTTTGGCCTTATATGGTATTCACTACACCCCGATGGGAGAGGTTAACATCAGAAAACCGAAACACGGAGTCAGTTAGCCGCCATGTCCGACCTCCTGCTGTCATATGGAAGAACTGAGTTGTCAGTTTTAATCAGAGCGAACTGTTAGATTGAAGACTGCATTATTTCTCCTTATGAAGGTCACTCTTTTCTGAAGGAGGGAAAGTTCTGAGCAGGAAAACAGTTAGAATAATAACAATATAAAACGACCCCATATAGCATGAAATTCATTACTCGATCAAATTTCTACCTCAGTTGACCACCGTAGGCAGCACGTGAAGTCGCAAAATTCAGCCCAAATAAACAACAGATATGAACATAAATATCGTACAGAAAAGTTCATAGTTTATTTCTTGAAGACCAGATCATTAACGTCAAGGTTGAAAACCTCTCCTTGCGTGGAAATTCTGCAACTTTTAAGCTCACATTTCACATCGGTATCTCTATCTATCTATCTATCTATCTAT
>NW_008754863.1:0-1374 GCF_000715545.1 Opisthorchis viverrini | reverse complement strand
TTAAATATGCAGTTAAAATTAAACAATCTTCTTATGCAGAACGGTCAACAACGACGTGCAACTTAGGTTAACAGATAATAAATTTACTGATATCTTACTAAGATTGCTTGATTATTCACAAGACCATGGTAGAACGCTTGGCTCTGAATGGGTGAACTGGTTGACCGGAAACCGACGGTGATGATGACGTACCAATCTGCGGAACATGGAATAGTAACGTCACGAGAAGAGTTCCTCATTCCACTCATTCCACAATCCACTCAGTGTTAGTGCTAGCGGATGAATGATGCCAGTCGTGCATCTTGAATGGACACTCATCAGAATCGTGACTGGGCTGGAGAGCCTCCCGCTCATTCGGCATGTACAGATTCCTGATATCTCGAAATAGAATATACTTTCTTCCGCCAATAATCTGTCTGGAGAGGACATCATGTCTATTAAGGGGGAAGTTCAATGAAATTCGGACAGACAGGGCACCAGCTCCTTGACACCAAGCAGCAGACGAAATCAAATAGTACAAGTGGTTTTTGTTTGCGTTTGATTACAGTTTAGTTACGTATCTTTGTGTGCAAGTTATTTATGTCCTTTTTTATTAGTTCGATTCAGTTTGATTCATACTTATTTCGGTTTGCTCAGATGGCTCAGATTTTAAACGTTCATCCATGACGGGTACTTTTGGACCAATAGGGCCACACATAGCGGCGCCTAACAGTAGTGTATTCCCTCCCTCTTGATGTCTGCTCCAAGAGAAGGCAGTTCGCCTGGCGAAGATTGCGGATGGGGGCATCCATTAACTTGTAGGAGCTCGTGAATTGCCCAGTCCTACGTCATCGACAACCAAATACAGATGCAGTGAAATGAGCTTCCCAACGCTATCCGTCGATCGCGAATCATATGCATATCCCAAGCATACAGAAAAGTGGAATGTAGTTCGCCGATCGTCTAAGTAGGAGTTAGGTTTCCGGAATTTCTCACAAACTGCGGACCGCAAATCATGTTGGGGCATCGGTAGTCAAAGGTCGAGACAATGCAAGTGCCAACAGGACAGGGCTGTAAAGTCTTTTGGTGAGACCTAATAATCTTCCTATTCGACCACACTTGGCCAAACGGATAAATTATTTAACACTGGCCGGACGGCCGAGCACCGGATATTCTCTGATTTTCTTGAGGTACGCACTGCCAATGGTTCCCGAAAAAGTTGGAGCAGGAGTACTGTACGTCTCGGCTTTTCAATACAGATGTACTTTTAGGATAAAAACCCCACAGACTTTGGCCAAATCCCACTTCATGGAATTAACTGCATGAACACAGCCTCTCACTGCAAATATTCCTATCCCAATTGCGGGGGTGGAAAAATATGCTATTAGCTCCACT
>NW_008754862.1:0-1375 GCF_000715545.1 Opisthorchis viverrini | reverse complement strand
TCTGAAATGACTGGAAATAAACAAGAGAGCTTAGGGTTAGGGTTAGTTTTAGGGTAACGGCTGGGTTAGTGTTAGGGTAATGCTAGGGTTAAGGTGAGTGTTAGGGTTAGCGTTAGGTTTGGGGTTGGTTTTTGCCTTAGTTTTAGGGTTAGGTTTGGGGTTAGTGTTAGGGTTAGGTTTAGTTTTAGTTTTAGTTTAGGGTTAGTGTTTGTGTTAGGGTTATGTTTAGGTTTAGGTTTAGGTTTAGGTTTAGGGTTATGGTTAAATTCTGGGTTGGTTTAGGGTTAGGGAAAGGTTTAGGGTTGTTTAGCTTTAGGGTTAGGGTTAGTGTTAGGGTTAGTGTTATGGTTAGGTTTAGGTTTAGTGTTAGGTTAAGGGTTAGGTTTAGGTTAAGGATTAGTATTAGGGTTAGGGTTAGTGTTAGTGTAATTGTTAGGGTTAGGGTTAGTTTTAGGCTTACGGCAGGTGTTAGGTTTAGAATTAGGTTAAGTGCTAGTGTTAGGGTTTGTTTCAGGTTGAGGTTTAGGTTTAGCGTTGGGGTTAGGGTAAGGGTTATTTTTAGTTTTAGTGTTAGGGTTAGTCATAGGGTTAGGTTTAGGGTTAGGGTTAGGTTTAGGTTTAGGATGAGGGTTAGGTTTAGTCTTAGGTTTAGATTTAGGTTTAGGGTTAGGGTTAGGTTTAGATTTAGGTTTAAGTTTAGGGTTAGAGTTAGGGTTAGGTTTTGGTTTAGGGTTTGGTTTAGGGTTAAGGTGAGTGTTGGGTTTAGGGTTAGGTTTACGGTTAGGGTTAGTGTTAGGTTTAGGTTTAGGTTTAGTGTTAATTTTAGGTTCAGTTTTAGCGTTATTTTTGGGGTTAGGTTTAGGTTAACGTGTAGGGTTATCTTTAGGTATAGGGTTAGGTTTAGGATTAGGTTTAGTGTTAGGTTTCGGTCTAGGGTTAGTGTTATATTTATCGTTAGGTTTACGGTTAGCGTAAGGTTTAGGGTTAGTTTTAGTGTTAGGGTTAGTGTTAGCGATAGGTTTAATTTCAGAGTGAGTGTAAGGGTTAGGTTTAGTATAATGATTAATTTTAGGGTAATGTTTAGGGTTAGGGTTAGGTTTAGGATTAGGGTTTGGGTTAGGGTCAGGTTTAGGGTTATGGTAAGAGTTAAGGTTAGGGTTAGGGTTAAGTTTAGGGTTAGGTTTTGGGTTAGGATTACATTTAGGTTTAGGCTTAGGGTTCGGGTTAGGGTTAGGGTTAGGGTTAGGGTTAGGGTTATGGTTAGTGTTAGTTTTAGTGTTAGGTTCAGGGTAAGGGTTAGGTTTGGGGTTAGGTTTAGTGTTAGGGTTAGGGTTAGATTTATGTACAGATTTTGGGTTAGGGTTAGGTTTAGGGT
>NW_008754861.1:0-1375 GCF_000715545.1 Opisthorchis viverrini | reverse complement strand
AACCAATCACCCGTCCATCGGTTGTTCTGACACGGCCCCAAGATGGTTGTCTGGTTCGTCCAGAAGTGTCGCTATCGTGGGACAGTACAGTGCACTCACAGCAATCCTGATTTGCAATACCTTCTATCATCATAATAAAATTACTTTCCGCGTATGGTATGAATAGGGCTGAGGCCACCACGGTTGGCAAGACCGCTGGAATCGGGGATATCTTCTAGTGTCCTTGCAGTTTGTCTATCTTATCGCAGTTTTGCTTGTGAACAATCGAAGACAGTTATCCCTTTGGACAATCGGTTACGGTGAACACACTGATTGCACGTGCAACATAGTGTTCAGGCTAGAATTTGTCGCGGTCTGACGCATTTGAGCTGCCGAAATCTATAAAGCCAAACGTTTCGTGTGTCTAGGTGTCGTTTCAGAAGAGCTTGGTAAACAGTACGTAGTCTTTAATGGGGAAACGTTTTGCTTTCGACAAAAAAGTTCCATCAGACCAAGTGAGCAGGTCACCAAGTATGCCAGGTTTTAAGCCATGCGGAGAATCAATCAATATGACTTCTTCATGTTAGCGCACTGGATCAGTTGTGAGGGTCAGTTACCGACTCTTGTCGGTTAGTGTGGTTGCCAAAATCTTGCCTTGACGGTTTGAAGGAGCTTTAAGGTAGTCCCGATCGGATTTGGTTCCTTAATCTTCCACTTTAGGATGCTTCGGTTGATGGCTAACTGCGGGTGCCGCTGGAAAATATCTTGGTCTTCGTGGGCTTGTAAGTGTTGCGACAATTTAGTTGGGTGGAGGAAAGTTTGGTAAGGTTAAGTGTAAGTGTGATAGTGAGTAAGCGTAAGTGTATGTGTAAGTAAGGTTAAGTGTCTAGGTATGTGTGCTAACGTCTGAGGCAAAGAAAGTTTGGCTGGTCAAGAAAATAGTTGATTGAAAATTATATTCCTCGAAAAAAGTTGATGACTGGAAAAGCCTAGGGATTAGTGACCAGGGTTAAATTTTCCCATTTCAAAACTCGGTAACATTACTTTTATCCTAGAATGAACATCTTCTGTAATACTTATTAAAAATCTATAAAATGCAACAGGAATCCTTACGTTTCCTGGCACCTCTATAAGAATGTTGCTAAATAAGGTTTGACTGACTTGTGTCGTAAATCTTCGACTTAAACTTCCCATGACACATCGTTTTTCCCTTTGAGTGACTTTGGAAATTCAATCGCGACACGTTTTATGAGGCAACAATACCATAGGTTATGGAAGAGCAATCGAAAGCGGCCCACCTCAGTAAGGAGAACAAAGAAATGCATCGGTCCGTAAACATTTATAATGAAGGTCAATTCGGAAGGGTCCGCGCTCTCAGGCGACTACTCCCCAAGGA
>NW_008754860.1:0-1375 GCF_000715545.1 Opisthorchis viverrini | reverse complement strand
AACTCGTAGGCGTAATTCAGCATGTGCTGCGTTATTATGTGCATGCTGAAACACTCTGGATACGGCGGCATCTATGAAGGGATTTAATTTTATGGTTTGGATTTTTCCATTGTCACCATTCGGGGCGTATAGTCTAACAATCCATCAGAGAGTGCCCTCTGGGTCCACAAATGATACGCTCAACCTCAAGGTGGCAATAGCAAAATCGCAATATTATTTGAAAATGTTTCAGGGTCCTCAGTCAATGACAAATCAGAATGGACATTAAACTAAAACCTCCCCGAAAGGAAACTTCTGTGCACCCTTCTGGACGTCCCTTGATTTGGTCCTGTCTGGCACATTTGCTGCACGCTAGAAAAGAGTGGAATTTTTCTAGTTGACTGGATATTAACTGAATCCCACAACACCACGTTCTGAAGTAATGTTAATAATTTGTATTGTCCTCATTTGAGAGCGCTTATTATACTCGTATTTACTGTTTATCGCCAAGGTCACTATTATGTGAATATTCCCTGAGGGATATGCAAATAGTCTTGCTTCTTTCACGCATCTGAACAAAACATGCAGGTTAACAAAAAGGCGGAAGTCCGTTTCGGGTGAGAAATGTCACTCTCTTCGGTAGATAAAATAACGGCCAAACTCCAAAGTGCTTCAGATATTATTTCTGAGCAAAATCTTTAAACGGTGTTTTTGTTGAGCCCTTTCGATGGATGCGGTGAGAAGAAGATTTAATGTGTATGACCACTAGTTTTAAAAGTGCTGAAAAACTCCGATTTATATTATTTTTACTTTTAGGCGTAATCTTACAAACAGTTTGAGTCTAGTTGCTGGATCTTGTTCCACTTCATCTTAAAAAACTTTTCTTAGAGACCTTGGTTGTTCTCTGTTGGCCAGCCTCATGTATGTGGTAGTGAGTTCTATATTATTTAGAGTCAACCGAATAGTCTATCTCTGGCGTTGCTGGTTAAGGCCGAAGAATTTCCCCCTAAAAATTTGTCCTCTTCTTCTGTGTAAGGAGTGTCTGAGCTTGTGTCATACCTGGGGAGTTGAGTACTCATTCTTCGCGTGTAGAAGTGGCTGCTTCGTAGACTAGTTACGAAATGTTGGACTATACTCACACCTGCAAATCGTGCATCACTAGTCCTTTCTCCTCCACTACAGCCGCAGTAAGTTTCTGCCATCCTGTACGTTTTGAACACTTTTATGCACACTCACCTGCTTTGTTATTTTTAAACTTTTGTCATGTGAATGACCGATTTTAGAAAGCCAAGGAGGCGACACATCAAGCAAAAAGTCCTATAATGCTAAATGATATCGCATTGAATATTCAAAGTTTCTTGTCAGACTGGTTCAACCAATACAAAAGCTATGGAGG
>NW_008754859.1:0-1376 GCF_000715545.1 Opisthorchis viverrini | reverse complement strand
CGTTTTGAGAAGCAACCAAACTATTGATTATTTTGTTTGCAACACAGAAAAGTCTTCACAACTTGCTACTGAGCGCCTGCAACCTCTTCTTTGAAGTAAAACTTGCTTCTATCTCTTCACTATCGGTCCAATTGAATCCGGATGCGGTCTTCTTACCACACGGCTGGCTAGGGAACATTACAAATAGAAAAATCATTCGATTCTCCGCTGAACCTCTGGATACAGAAGAAAGATAGCCTGAACACTGATCAACTATCGAAACTATCAAAGTTTGGCAAGAAATACCTTTTGTCACCAAGTAAAGGTATGTGCAAGAACCACGATTCGTGGGATGCATTTTGTTATTGGTGACCTTGACAAGTGTGGCTCACGTGCTTTTAAATCGAAGCAGGATGACAGTCGTTGCTCCCTTCACTTAACTTGACACTCACTTCTTCAATTTCACTTGTCTTCAAGGTTGACAGCCGTATAGCGATTAAGTGGTAGTAGTTGTAATACTGTAGGACGCAAAAACGGTGTCACAATGATCGTTGCTGCATTTGTGTGATTGATTGAGGGCCATCGTTCAGACGATCGTGTGGCAGTCCACCAGTCTCACATCCACTGTGTTATACGAAAAAGCCGGATGTGACACAAATGCCAAAGCGGGTGCATGGGCCTCATAATAACTGAATTCCTCATCCGTTGCACCGTTAATAATCATTCAAGCATTTCAGTACCTCTCTCCCCCCAATCAACGTAAATAAAACGGAACGGCATCTGATCTATTTGGCAAAGTAGTTTACGAAAGTTTAGGAAAGTAAAAAACTGACAAAATAGACGGATGGACAAACCCAGGGGGTGGCGGACGGGGAGGGGCGGAAGGAAGAAAGACAGCATACGATGTGGTGACGCAACATCATAAGTGAATATCAGGTCTGGGGTTTTGGATTTACAAGGATTTCCAGTAGGTCACAGAGTTCGACCAGTGCTTGGCGTTGTTCTTTGGTCGCTTGTTCACTAAATATACTGTCTAGTAGTTGAGGGCTACGTAATCGATTAAACACCAGATCAATCCGATCGTGTGAATTCTCGCTGAGTAAATCTGTCACACATCGTTTCAAAGTTTGCTGACAATCCAAAATGACTTTGTCCAGATAGGGCCGATCATAAGTGTAAGAGACACGAGTAAAACTGATAGTGGTAAGTGCAATTATGCGAAAGTTCTGTCTGGCTGTTCTGGCAAACTGAATTTGTTCATCAGTCAGTGTTTGTTGTTTGACAACGATTCCGACTTTGACAATGGTTTTGATTATGGCACGCATGATCGCTTTAACCTCGGATGCTGTTTGGATATGGAGTTTGAGCAGGATCTCATAGGCTTTCAGAGCTCTGGA
>NW_008754858.1:0-1376 GCF_000715545.1 Opisthorchis viverrini | reverse complement strand
AATCCATGCAAGCCTGCGTATTCCAAACGTAAACTAGTCGTGAGTAATGAGTGTGGAAACACGGCAGTAACGCGGGCGGTATTCGAGCACCGATTTGATCAAATCAGTTTGCCTGAACTCAAGTTCAATTCCGTTGGGTCACTTGAGCTTTACTTTGATCGGTACGTAGAAACGATGAAGCAGATTAATAAACGAAATGGAGACAAAATTCACAGACACAAGACAAGCAGACAAACAAGCTGTGAACCAGGCAAACGGACAATCAAACTAACTAGGATTCCAACCAAACAACCCACCAACAAATGAATAAACAAACTCACCGACAGAAATCCAAGCAAACTTATGATCAATCAGAAAAGTCATACAAACTATCAGATCAACGAACAAACAACAAGTCAACCAGTAAATCAATAAATAGGAGAGCAAGCAAAAAATGCGCAATCAAATGTTAAGCAATCAAAATAGCGAATCAACAAGCAACAATAGGGCATGTAGACAGCCGAATTGTCAACCGAAGAAAATAAACAAACAAACCAACAAAGAAATAGTCAGTCGTAGAAACAATCAACCACAGGGACAGTTAAACTAGTTAAACGCTGGTTGACTAGTTAAAGGCTGGTGTAGAATAGCTGCCTTTCATGCAACCCACCTGTTGAGAGTGTGTAATTCTCCCGAGCTTCCTTGCCATGACCAAACTCGTTCGTTCCACGCACACCGACGACCAAAGGCGTACACGTCGGGATGCCCGACAGAGTTGCTTCGAGCCGCTCGGTTGTGATGTATGAGATGCCACTGCTACTGTTGTTGTAAACAGCCAGTTTAAATTGGGTTGCAGTACAATGCGATGTGTACTTCCATGACACAGATATCTGACTTGCCTCATTTGTCCTGTTCACCCTCACTTCGACTGGAAGTTCTGGAACTGGGAAGCAGAAGGCGAGCAGAAGCCGGTGTAGATTAGTTTAAAAACAGACATCATGGATGTTCCGAAATTTCTCATTATCGTCTTGTTTGCCATGCATCCAACCTTTGTGCTTTAAAGCATAATCATCAGTAAGAACAAACCCTTTTTCTATTAAACTTACCTCACTCCACATCCCTCAATCCACATTCCTTTTCCCACAGAACACGTTAATCTTGTTACTGGTGTGGATGACTACTCAACTGTATAAGAATCAGGGTATTCCGCAAAATACCTGTCCCCCATCCACCTATCCGTTCACACCATCCATTGATTAGGATTCTCATATATCGATTTATTTTTTCTCTTTCCCCTCCTCACTATGACTTGAGTTGGCCGGTACTGAACAGCATTGAAACTATTCATTTCTAATCTATTCGACGATGCTTACGTCTATGGAATTTTGCGGCAGGGA
>NW_008754857.1:0-1377 GCF_000715545.1 Opisthorchis viverrini | reverse complement strand
ACACAACCCACCCTCAAATAAAACAATTTAGAGGTTTCGTGACCGAGGATACCAAGATGATTTGGAATGCAATGTTATTTGGGAAGAGCGCGATTCTCCTACTTTGGATGGCAACCAGTAAAAGTCCTTAGCCAATCTAACATCTCTGTCAAGAGTGGACTGAATATTGGGCTTCCGGCAATGATACTTAGACTCACGGGTATTAACACAAAAGTGAGCAAAATTATGTAAGAAACTTCAAATATCCCCTCTCGTGGCGTTGACATGCGCAAGCCTATCGTTGACCGGCACAGTGCAATTTCAAGGTCTGTCCACACCAGACAACGGCGAGCCTGTTGTTGACTCGGTAGTGCGTTGGTTGCGTTCTTCCCCTCCGAGGCTAGTCCCGTGATTCTGATTGGCTGTGCGATCACACGGAAATCACGGCTGAACAGGTCAGGCCAGGCTCGACAAGCGAGTACAGGTAAGCATGGGTAAGTAGGTAGTGGGTAAGTGGTAGCTGTGCACATTCGCACACGCTAATCCACCAATTTTTAGATATTCTTTTCATCTTTTGTGATGATTGTTGGNAGCCTATCGTTGACCGGCACAGTGCAATTTCAAGGTCTGCCCACACCAGACAACGGCGAGCCTAATGTTGACTCGGTAGTGCGTTGGTTGCGGTCTTCCCCTCCAGCTGAACAGGTCAGGCCAGGCTCGACAAACGAGTACGAGTTAGCATGGGTAAGTAGGTCAGTTGTGCACATTCGCACACGCTAATATACAGGAGTCGGACAGGACGGCCTTCGCGGGAAGGTAAATGGCGTGTATGGACGAGCAAAGCGAGTGAAGACCGAAAGCACATGAGCGCAGTAAGCAAACGAAAGGGATATCATGACGTCAAGTTAGATTCAATACTCTGTGTGCTATCAAGCTATCTTAAATGACTTACGAAGTGTCCAGATAAGGTTAGCGATGAACAACAGTTAAAAGTAACCGAATCCAAACAGTTCATAAAATAACATCCACCAATTTTTGAGATCTTCTTTTCATCTTTTGTGATGATTGTTGGTGTTGGTCTTTATTAATTATTCTCTCCTACACGCATCCCGGACCTGGGTAAACACTGATACGCACGACCATATGCACGCGTCAGCTAGCCAATCAGGGCAACAATGACATTTCTTACGTGTTCCAGCCACCTACAGAGGAACCATCATTACAACACACTGTACAAGGTTAAAAGAGCAGTTTACTTTGTTCTGAATGGGAGAAAGGTCCACAAATGAACTTTGAGCGCTCCAGAGTGAGAATAAGAAGAAAACAGGACTGAATTGTGGGTACATTCTATTAATCTGGTAGTTTTCATGTAGTACCTAGGGTCAACGAGGAAGAAAG
>NW_008754856.1:0-1377 GCF_000715545.1 Opisthorchis viverrini | reverse complement strand
ATGTGAAAGAGCTGAGTTCGTCCTTGGTGCTTGAAGATACATGACCACGGATGCGTGTTTCAGAGACACAACATGCATCAGTTTTCAAAGGATAAGGTTTGGGTAGGCATTATCTGTTTGCCAATTCGACATATAGTGCGGAAGTTGAAAGCATCCATCTATAAGGGATGTTGTGGATTCATCAATGCCTGTTGCTAATGAGCAGGGAAATGTATAAGGCACATCGACCAGATAACTAACAGTCAAATGATCGAACAACGTTTGTTTGTGTCGTTGGAAGAGGTTGGGGAGGAACATCGGAGGACAACGTAGTTTGCTGGAAAATGATTCCCGTTTCCTGGGAGGCGGCGGGTAGTAGGGAGTCCCTTGGAGACCTTGCCCGGAGCCGACAATCATATAGCCTGACCTAACGGGCTGCAGAGGATGACCTAAGGCGAACGTGCGGTGAATAATGCACAGATGTCTCACTCCTGACCGCGCACAGCAGATGCGTTTGGCACCGCACCGAACTCATGGCATGGTTTGGTTGTTTTTCGACCGCATTGGACAACTCGCCAGTAGTCACGGTTAACCATTGGGCGATAAGAATGTGCTGCTTTCACGTTCGATCTTTTCTTACGCGTCCTTAATCCGGGGATGGCAGCATCGTCGCCTCCATAAATATCGGTGTGCTGGTCGTCTGAAGAAAACAGCTTACTTTTTTACACTCCAACTGCATAGGACGGTACTACTTTATTCCCTTTACTCTCATAACACAACTAATTGCAGATGTTGGTGTGACTGCTGCATTTTGGCGTTCTTGGCGTGGTTGCACCTTGTGGGACGAGCTTTTAGCCAATGCAGCCTGCAGGACCATTGCAGCACGCAAGCCCAATCACCACATCGTGGTCAAAGGTTTAAGACGGGTCAGGAATTCCTACAACTTCACCAACTGAGAGATATATCGTCCCACACAACAGAGGACAGAAAACGCAAACAGTCGTTAGTTGGTACACTAACATGAAGAGCTGTAACTTAAAGCTGACTGCTACTTCGTCATCATTAATGTGGGTACATTGGAGGATATTGACAAAATCAAGTCATTCACATGATGATATGGCTTCAACAAATGGCTCAAGTAGTTGAATAAGTTGTAAGTTGAATAAGTACTATAGTCCACGAGGGATTGTATAGGAGTACCTTTTCGTATTTTTGGCAACCCGCAGAATATTCCGAGCCCATACTACCGTGCTTGACCGAGCTTTGGGCTTAGCTGTTGTAGGCACTTATTAACCCGAAGTTTGGTCATGTTGAGAGTTGGACATTTATTTTGCGATTTCTCTCGTAAGGACGCAGTGTTTATGTTCGAGCACTTTGTCTTCATAGTCCTTTCGATTC
>NW_008754855.1:0-1377 GCF_000715545.1 Opisthorchis viverrini | reverse complement strand
ATCATGTTTCCGTCACTTTCATTCAGCAATTAGGACTGAATCGGTTTTCTTCCTACCCGTAGAGTATATGCAACCTTGTTTGTTTGGTGTGCGGCTAGGCGTCCGTCATCTGAGGTCAAGCTTTTCTGCCTCATACATACACAGCTGGCGGATGTTGGTTGTTCAGCCCCTGCCGTGAAATAAAATCCATGTATGGACACACAATAAAACGCAAAACTATGTATGCATGCCTGTAACGTTTAAGGACACGCACGTGATTGGTTCGTTGTCATGGTTACAGGATTCAAGGTCAATTCAGTCATGCTCAGTGGATTCGTTTACCTAATCATACGACCCAAACTAATCCTCAAGGTTTTAGTTAGTTTCATGTGATCGGTCACTCTAGTCTGTCCAGAACGGTGGTTTTCTTGCAAAACGCAAAGTCAACCATTTTAGCTTGTTTCATGGTGAGCTCGGGGAATTCCCCCAATCACCACGTAGCCAAAACAACCTGACGTGCATAGACTGTGATAAACTCGGTCGGACAATCCGGAACCAATTTGACCTGATCAATATTCTGTCCAGGCTATGCTGTTCAGCCAGACATAGCTGACCAGTAGATATACTGTTCAAAGTACTGTCAGGAAGGTCGCGGATTCGATATGTGCAGTCGGTAGATCCTAAAAGGGATGAAGCAGGACCAGGGTGACTGTTGACCATACCTCCAAGCGGGAATTTGAAATGAAGAACTTGAAGTTTCATCATCATGCACATTGTTTGACGACAGACAGTATTATCTGGTAACCTCCGGAAGTCGAGACCCGACAATGGCACCATTCCGTCACTCAACTCCGCAAAAGACAACTGATATATCTATCTGACCTCAGGCATGGAGGTCAGGCAAACTGAAATTGCCATAGGTCACTTTTAGTGTCGCTTTCAGTGAACGAATGGCATAATATTCAACCTCTCAACCTAAGCACACACACGAGAAATACCTTAGATGGAAAGCCACTCTGACAGAGAGACAAAAACCACCAGTCATGTGACGGCTATCATTCAGACGGAACACGACTCCTCCATTTTAGTAAATTTTGTGGAAACAGTTTTAGCAAGGTGGAATCCTATGATGGTGTACGTTGAAGAACCACAAGATGGCTAGGCAAACAAACTCCGAGTTGCCAGAAAAGCTTGGAGTTATCTTAGGATGCCGGATGTTTTCAACAAACAACCACACAGTCGAGCACGTGCGTTCGTATGATTTCACACTACTCTTCTGTAGACAATAGTTTGTAGTGGTATGAGTAAGAATGGACTGTTCTGAGAGTTGGCGAAACCGGCGTCCATCCCAACCTACCCTGGATCGCTTGATGACGTGTGCGTGAACCACACTCGCTC
>NW_008754854.1:0-1377 GCF_000715545.1 Opisthorchis viverrini | reverse complement strand
GGTTTTTATCAACTCTCCTCAAAAAATGCTGCCCCTGACCGATTCCCGAGCTAAGTTCTCGCGCTGAATTTTGACGAGCGTAGATTCCAAAAGCGCCGTGCAAGTTTCGGGTCAGTTTTTTCCATTTTCACTTTTTGTACGCTCCTAAAGCTTGGCAGAAAATTTTTCAGCGAAATCCATGCAGTAGCTACTGTTCCTCGGCGGCACATGCTCTCAGTAGGATTTGCTCCTTTTAAGTGCCCACCATCCCAAGTGCCGCCGCCTACTCGGCGCACCACTGATAGTTGCCATTCCTTATATTCCAACTCGGGGCAACTCTTTCACCCCCTCACCTTAACTAAATAAAGAACAACGCTCGTGCGGACTCCCACTGCGGCAGTTGAAAATTGTCGTACGATATTTACCGTTTCCCTGTAGAGGTTCTGTTTGGTAACCATCTTGCAAATATAAATTCGCCCATCTCTTTGTCTCATTGTTTAAAAACATAGAGAAGCAGAGCTTTTGCGTTTCGCTTTCTTCTGCCCGATCAAGTTTCCGCCCCATCTCTGGCCTCATGTTCAAGTTTGCATGCTGACACTTTCAGTAGCTACCTCTTTCTATATTGTGAGGTAATATAACTAGTTCGTGCAAATTAACTTCATTAATACCCCATAATAATGTTTATTCTCGCACATTTAATTCAATCCAAGGGACGTACCACCATGCTTAGGAAAATTACAATTTTATTCCTTGCTAAATTTGAACAGTGGAGAACTTGATGAAAGTCCACCAGTGCATAACAACCAAAGGGAGCGGGAAAACAGTTGAGGCTTTTGGACAGGCCACAGGGCAGCCAGTGGACATAAGGTAGTTTGAGATGCTAGATTAAACGCCAAGCGACAAAAACGTACGACGATACCCAGTTTGCACTTTGATGGGCAAAGAAACTACAGCAAAAGCTTCACTACCAGTAGTGCGAACTGCCATGCGTTTAAAACAGGATGAGTTATAACGAATGCGAAACTTCACAAACTGTACCACTAAAGGAAAATGTGGTGCATGTCCAAGAGCATTCAGCTGACTCGGATTGTCTATATCATCCTAAGATGGCGTTAGCGGTTAGCTTTGCCAATTCTGCATTGAAATTCGTCTTTAACTTTTGCTTATTGCATGCGTGCCTTCTAATTCAGAGGCTTAAACGCATCACTTTCAACAACAGTAGGTCTCTGGATCTGCGTTCGGCTGCGAAACGCCCGTTGCCATGACTTATCTCATAGTCAGGTGCACTTCCTCTTATGTGATAAATGTCACCCCGTCTCCCTTAAGCCTTTTTTGTGCAACACGTCCCTCGGTTTGCACGAGACCTCTGACAATTTTTGTGAAGCATTCATTTGTGCA
>NW_008754853.1:0-1378 GCF_000715545.1 Opisthorchis viverrini | reverse complement strand
TGCAAATGAGCGTATATTTGCTAGCCATAGACTCATTAAGATTGCGTTTTTATACAGCACAAGACCAATGCCATAGGGCATGACAAGAACACAAGCAATTAGTTACCTCACGGCTTGAACGGTTAGGCGGACAGAGTAAGCCCAACCATTGAATTCTGGTTAACAACACCTTTGTTTGAACAGTTCTCTTCCTGTCCTAGTGGAAGCATTCTGATTGGTTTGTCTAACTGAATTCCTTGGGCCGACAAAAAATTTGTGTCTTTGATGTCAGCTCATCATTTTTATACCGAATAGAGTATATAAGTATTGTTTTGAGATTTCACAACAATATAACAGTTTGGTATGCTAACAGCTAGTGGCACGTTTGTAAAGTTTATTTACAAACAGATCCGTTCCGTTGGAGCAGTTGGCCGTGCCCTCTCCGGGAACGGCGGTAAAATTGACTAATTCGCTTTCGGCAGAAAGATCAAGCTTGTACTATGTGCACTTTGAGCATTGCAGAGTTGACTCGAATTGTCCGTTGTTCTACTGAGATAAGCTTGCTAAGGAAGAGGTGGGCGTGTTTTTTTCTAACAGCATACGCAGTTGAATAGCAACGCTACCAAGCAGTGCTTTTCTGTTTGACATTCCAGATAGCGAGCTCGGAAGTTTCCATTTTATGTCTGCGTAATGGAAGCAAGGCTTGGAATTTTGGTAGTTGGAAAGAAAACCACTTGCGCTCTTCGGTAGAATTCGTAAACAATTTTTTTCGCCCGCCAGTTTCGTTGCGTTCAAACCCTACGGTCAGTCTGGTCAGATTGACCAGATAGGGGTAACTGATGTATCTTTTTTTCCCTAGAGACCTAGTTTCAAGACATGAAGGTGTAGTTGTCATTGGTTTTAAGATTTTCTGTCTTGTACAGTTAAATTATCCAAGGTGAATGTGTTTCGGCAAAGTCATTCAATGCAACCACGCTTACTAGGCACTCTCGGGCGAACTTTCTAATCGCCACTGACTTTTTGCTAGTCTTGGGCTGTTAACAGGACAGTGAGCAGTCCACTAATGTGCCAAACCACCCTTGGCTTTATACTGACTTCGGAGGACTGAGCGGCACTCACTCCCAATGTGTGCGGTGCGAAAACGGGTTTAGTGCTGAGAGGTCAGCACACTGAATAGGTCAGCAGAGCAAGTCTCTAGGAGTTCACCGTTCGCATCGTGCATGAAGTTGAAAGAATGTCGAGGGCATAGAAGAGAGAACAGTCGTAGACATTTGATGGCCCAAATGCTCGAGACAGACTAGAAATTTGGAAAATTGCACTGCGGCGGTTTGCATGAGGACTCTTCAGTATCAATCTTGGGGATGTCAACAAACGGATTATGATTAAAGAACCCCCCCCC
>NW_008754852.1:0-1378 GCF_000715545.1 Opisthorchis viverrini | reverse complement strand
GGTGGAAAATCCTCGCTTACGATTGATCTGGACGCGCAATTGTGGACTCTATTGTTGATGACGCTCTAAGGAAGGTTAACCGCTCTACGGACCTGAGTCGGATATCTACAGACGGAGATCTATCACACTGAGGATTGCTAAGGCTAGGATGACCTTCAAAGATCTCCACCACCCGTTGTCAGCGCGAAATCGACCTCTCAATGAAGAGCTAAGTGAATAACGCATTCGTTCGTTTAACACTTCCATAAGGATGTGAAACACGGCCTCTCCAAACCGAAGAAATCAGACGACTCACAGCGTTTGACCACAGTTGCTTATGAAGCATTTCACATCTGGCAGCAGCGAAATCAGTACCTAGCTGCGACGACGCATGAAAGTGAACGGGTGGATATCATCGACTCCGATGATCAGGGTACGAATTAAAGATGACAACTCAACGGCTGTCGCCGCAGCGCACTGACGGTGCAAGACTGGTTAATCGTCGAGAGTCAAAGAATTACCTGCCACTGAAACACGAAGGATCTCAGCTCAACCGTTCTTCGTCAGATCGTGTAGGCTTCCCCGAATGGATCAAAAGACCACCATATTCGGTTAGAAACTTTGACGAGAATGGCCCAGGATAGCACTCAGTAGTTGAACATGTATTGTTTGTCTAAAAACGCCATTTTCATGACTAAGCAGCATAATGTTTTCCTGTTCGATGATATGTACAGTTGTTCGCTGTCAGATATGCCAGTTATTTTCGTCTGCATACATACGTATTACAACGAGCTATTTAAAAGTTCCCTATAACTAATGGGGTTCACCAGCGATGTCTCCTCTCCACACCATTTCCAAATTTCATCATCATAGAGCGTGCCGACCAAGAGTAAACTTAAACGGTGCGGATCACATTGTCATTTTTTAAACCTCGTCCATCGGCACAAACAGCCTCGAACAGAATATGGAGAGTGATCCCCTGTTTCGGTATGCAGCCTGCACCTTCAACGTGTGAGGTCTCAGGAATTCCTGTTTCCGTGTACCTCCTCTAAATTTCACGATGAATAACTTGCATTTCACTTACCCTAGAAGTTGTGCAAAAAAGCGTTACTGCATCGTGACAGAGAAGTTGGTGCACGCATCACCATGCAGCAATATTTGCCGACTCGCGTTGCCTCGGGATTCAGAAACAAATACCACTGAGGCCGATGGGCCATGTTCGTAAAACGGCCGTGAGAGCCGTCCTACCACGTGACTGTGAAACTTGGAACCTCCTATCTGAAGGCCTCACACATTTTCGAACATTCGATCAGCAGTGTCTCTGTAGTACAACAGGATGAGTGGGCAGTAATAAGCGCGATCTGCAAGCTCTAACCGTGTAATGAGTTGGATACGCCCA
>NW_008754851.1:0-1378 GCF_000715545.1 Opisthorchis viverrini | reverse complement strand
CTTTGATGATGATGAAAGCGTTGTTTTCCGTTCCAAACGGTTGTTGGCAAAAGGATACCGACGGACTGGCCGTCGCATGACAAAATATGAAAGTGGTTGCAGTCAAACTGTGCTGTGGAATCTTCACGCCTTTCTGACTTGGGTACACGTGAACCTGGTTACAGGTGGTTGGAAACTGATCCTGGTGGAGCGCATCCTGTCGCTTCCTAGCCGGACTGCCATTTACGCTGGGTTTATGTCGGGTAAGGTTAGCAAAGGACACTTGTCCAGTTCCTTCCCTCGGTGTGATGCTCAAATGTTTGTTTTAATGTTGTCCGAAGATCCTGACACCTCATTCTTAACCGTTTTCCTGATAAACATGTGGCCGTCATCAGCACGGACTTCCTCGACCCCTTCAATCGCCTTGTCAACAGCAAACGGCATCGTCTCGTGAAGGTTATACGTAGTTGCAGCTGGTATTTCGACCAAAACTGCTCTAATCAATGCCTTACTCTTAAAACCGACATTGTCATGAAATGGTATAATTCTAAGTCACTACATGCAGCGAATGCAACCCTCCGCGGCTCTCTTAGTCATTACGAGCAACAGGTCATACCATTATGAATTCAACACCTACCCATATTTGCAAGAGCGTATCGTGTGAGGAATTTTCAGCGTAGCCAGTCTACGCCGAAAAGCCGAAAAGCCCTTTACAGTTGTTTCATCCTCATTGGAAATAACCAACAATGCGTATCACATGGTTCTTCAGGGTTATTCTAACTCGAAACTTCCCAATAATAGTTGAAGACTAAATTCGGCCACGAGCAATTGACTAGCAGTGCGGTTACTCCGCACGTAGAGAAGATACAATGCCAAATGTCCTTCAAGCAGAAAATCCACATCTTGCAGTAACATTTGCACTGGCTCCTCGAGTGATTACATTTCGGTCAACACATGACCACCAGATGTGAATTTCATGACTGAAGGACGAGTGACACTATTCTACCTGAAAGGGAGTTAACAACGGGGCTGACTGACTGCTCGCGCCCCAACGGTTCAGTCTCCAAGCACTACCAGGTAAAAGGAGTACGCATCAGGGTGGTTGTCACACTGTGAGATGTTGAGCCCCATCGCTACTTGACAATCGCTTGGAGCATTTTAATTAGAGGGGAGGGGAACTTACTAACCAGGTTCGCGGTTCGGACCCAATCCCAGCATATCGACAGCTCCTCTCCAGACATGGGCGACCAGGACTTGTTTCTTCCCTCATGCTTCAATCGAGCGGCATAGCAGCTGAACATTGGAAGTCTTACAGACGAACAGTTGCGAGTCCGAACCTCCCTACAGGTTCTTGAGGTGCTCTTTGTCGATGATTCCCAATAAGGGCTAAACAGCTGTA
>NW_008754850.1:0-1379 GCF_000715545.1 Opisthorchis viverrini | reverse complement strand
TGAATGGTCAAATTATTGTACCCAAATAGTTTCCTTGTGAAGCAGGTTGTCGGGTATAGAGGACCTCAACCGTTGTCATCGTTCTCGTCGGATGGTCATGGAGGCCACGCCACTCTTTAGTCAAAAGTCTCAGGCTGTTACACTCGGATCAAAAGTTCACCGATTGGCATACCCGGTGAATCAACATCAGATCCCAATTACTAATGGCACCAACCTCTCTACGAACTCGTAGTTGGAAGTACAAAAGACAGATAGTCTTAACCAAGGGAATGTTCCAAATTGATTAGCGCATGAAAAACGAATGCCCTCGTTTGATTGAGTGTCCTGGAAACCAACACTATGCTTCCATTTTTGAGAAGCTCAACCTATTTGATGACAACCTGAATTGCGCAAGCTGTTTCCCCCTGAGTATAGTCGCTTTTATCAGGATAGTGTTAAGATTTCAGAGGCTTCCCAAATATACATCATGTTACTCAATCCAGTGTTTTGCTTTAACCGCTGTTTCTTAGCAGTCAGGATTACTTACTTTAACACCGTACTTTGAAATTTATTAATCCTCAAAGTAGTGCGTAAGATTCCGAATTTAAATCTGTATCGCAATGTCAGTTGGATTCATTTCTCTACAGTAATAGACGACAATCGATAACCTATTCCCGAAGATCTTTCGTTGGCTAGTTTGACCAGATGTCAATCTTTCTCTTCTGTCTGGCTGACTCCGGTTGCTGAACATGCTTACCATTAACATCACGTTTCAACAAACAGTCGCTCTGCTAATTAGATCAACCACCACTGTGTGTATTGAGTCATCCAAAGAAAAAGAAGCGTGGAAACGGCCGGAAGCAGATGCTGTCTCAGGGGATTCAGTAAATCCAGATGGCGAAATCAACCGAAGTCGGAAACCTGTCTTACCATCGCGGATTTTCATCGCTCATTCCAGTCACATGAGCCATAGCCATAGTTGTGAAAATTGTCAGTGACCGGTGTCCTTGTCCCATCTCTCTAAGTTGCCTGGCCAGCAACAGTTGGAACAGTCCGGTGGCAGACAGCACTTTTGTGTCTGGATGTGCATCAGCTTGATTCGGATTTGTGCTGCATTTACTGCACTGTTTGATGAACTTGCCTGTCACTTGCTTGCGATTATCAGTTTTTTGGGATGAGACAGATAATGGTAAAGCCATTAAGTCTGTGAGTCACCCTAAATTGAAGCAGAGACCTACGTGACTGTACTGCGACGGGCAAAGAGTGCTCACGTTTGAATTTGACGACTGCGGACTAGTGGAAGGTTTGATGGCGTTTTCTGAATCCTTGCGTAGTCTGCTTCGTAGTTACAGGTAGAACTATGCGACAAATTTGTTGGTTGAATAAACTTCAACAAGTGG
>NW_008754849.1:0-1379 GCF_000715545.1 Opisthorchis viverrini | reverse complement strand
AATCCGCGCTCTAAACACTGAGTCATCTCTCACCCACATGCAGTCCGCATTACTTAATACAGCTTGCAACAAAAAATGGGAGCACAGTTTCATCCCCCCAGCCCTATTCCACCTCGGCGTTGAACTTCCAATTTCGGGTAAAGCTAAGCAGAAGGCAGACCGCATATCCGACTGCTCCAAGCCTTCAACACAATTCCACATTACTTAATTGCTTATCATCGTCCAGCTTTCCCGCCAGTTGGACTAATCCGTGCTTGACAGCACTTCACAGTGAAGACCTAAGAGGTTGTTCCATCCGAGTTTCACGACAACAGCAGTGTTCTCCGGGGCTTCAGTCATCAGATCTAAGTTATTTACCATTTTCAATCGCACACTAACACGTTTTCAACTCTTTGCGGACGGTCTGAAATTATGGTGTGGAAACTCGAAGACCCTCTATCTAGCGATTGAGGTCTGCCGGCACTAGATCCAGGTCGAACCTGTTCCACACGAGATTATAGCACCAACCTGTCGTGGTTGACGACTGTGGAGCACCACGAACACCCCGTGTTTGGATCACATTCGCTTTCCTCCTCCTCTTTGGAAAAGGTTCAGCTCGTTCAGCTGTACCTTTGGTGAAAAGGTGATTGGGGTTGTCATTTTCTACCCATCATGTGTCCATCACAGAGAGTGGATATTGGGGTGGTGTGGCGGTTTTGTATTTCTATCAGCCTTTCAACTACAATGGAGGGGACTCACTCTGACACCGAGTTTCTCATACTAGGCTGTTCAGTGGACAGCGGTCCTCCAGGTGATGAACTGGAACGTGTTCGGCCACATACTTCCCAAAAATTTGTACCGTTATGATAATATGCTGGCACCCACCAGTCAACTCGCTGCCAGAGTTTGGTTGGAGGCCTTAATTACCCTCTTTAAAAGTGTAGACAGACTGACAACATCCCAGTGGGTGTACTGGGATTTGATACGTGGAAGCAGCTCACGTGCACAATCCTGTGCCGAACCCGAGCTTGAACCGACGAGGATTGGCTGGCGGGTGGGTAAGAGTTGAAGTACTTGTGGGTAAGTCCCACGGAGCGGTCGTTATGGGATACGTCCTAAGAGGCTTTCTACGCCTCTGAAAGACCGTTGCAATCCCCAGGGCACTAGCCATGGCATTCGTCGAACTATGAAACTTTGGATACACGGCAGCCACACCCATGACGTAGACATCAATCGGGATCACGGATGGAGACACAAGATCGAGGCTTTCGTTCAGCGGCTTCTGTTCACCTACTTGACGGTGGGAACTCTTCTACCCAGTGAATCTTTTTGGCATTGGAAAACCGATGAAGGTACCAGGAAGCATTGTGAAAGAGGAGAAAGCGACGAAAAACCCTACT
>NW_008754848.1:0-1379 GCF_000715545.1 Opisthorchis viverrini | reverse complement strand
TACAATCGAATTAACCTAAGTCAGTTGTTCGCTTCAATCGATATTCCGTCCAGCAAGTAGTATCATTCTTTTTTCCTGCTTTTTGTCGCTAATGCAACACTGCACTGAATATCAAAGCATCAACCAGAAGTCTGTTGAGCCGAACCACCATAAGACAACTACTTACCTTACAGGACGTACATCCATCCACAATCTCGGCGTTTTCCACTCTTTTACAATGGTCGCAAACATAACATCGAATGGCTGAAATGCAAATGGAAGTACGTTTTATGTATTTATTAAAAATATCATTGATTTACCACTTACTGAGGGTGACAAAATTGCAGCGCATTTGATACATTAAATGTCGTGTAAACGAATACACGTGGATTTGAAGTTCACAAGAATGTTTCCATCTCTAAATAATAGTATCAACAGCAGATTTACCCAAGGTCGCGACAGGACACAGAAGTATGAGGCAGTATACCAGAAATGGGGAGTCCATCTGTGTTGCTCCTCTTCTTATGTAGCTTTATTGATATGGCTACCGGAAAGAAACGCATAGCTTCAAGCGGCTTTTTATAGCGCGGTAAGTACGTCAAAACGGACTGAGGTCAAGATGTATACATCTTGTCGCAGTTTTCACGCGGGTACCTGTTTGTCCTTGTTGATCATTCGTGACTAATGAGAATTTCGTGCTGCAAGAAAATGAACAATTGGACCTCTGAATCAGACTGAGCATCACCTCTTGTGCGCCGATAGGCACCGACAGACATTGTTATTTGACAGAATCTTCGGTCTTTGTTTGCGTACCCGTCAGCTTACCGAAAAATCAAGAACAAATCCGAAAAGTGTTCGCTGTCTGACGAATTCTCGGTGTCTGTTTGGATTGCTACAAAATATCTCTGACTGAAGTGATGTGTTTAATTGAGAAACAAAAATATCGGCTGAAATGAAACCGTGTTGCAGTCTTGTTCACTTTTGGCCATTAAAAGTCCCTTCAGGAAAGCAGCTGGAATACAAACAGAAGGGCCTATCACTGAGATCACATTCAGGACAAACTCGAGATGTAACGGAATATGCCGAACCGTGTGGAGGACGACGTCAAATCATGCTAGCCACTGATTCCGAGCGAGATCGCTCTGTCTCGTCCAGATAGGTCCGGCGTCCGCGATTCCGAAATGGCAGTAGACGAGTTGTTTCGGGATTCGAGTTTCGGCCACTTGCTTTATGTAATCTAATCAGCGGGACTAAAATCGTATCAGACTGCCATTGGTGTCAACAGCGTTTTACTGTTCGAGGGACTTAGGTGTTTAGAATTCTGTCAGTCCATTTGATACAAAGGATTTTTCGTAGTATAGATGCTACACATGTTCCGTAGTTGTCCGCGGAGACTTGTG
>NW_008754847.1:0-1379 GCF_000715545.1 Opisthorchis viverrini | reverse complement strand
AGCGTTTCAGATACAACGCCTTGCATGTGAGTACCTTGGATAGTTCCAGGAAGGAATAGAGGCCACCGAATTGATTAGTTAGCTGAGGCGAAAGAACAATGAAACATGGCTTCTCTCCAGAAATAATCCTCATTCTGGTACAAAGATAAAGTGGGACCGAAATTCACGACGAACACCAGTGAACAGAGATGCTACAACAAACTAATCCGGTTCGGAAAATTGCTGTACTCGCGCGTTTGCCAATTTACATATATAACGAAAGTCATGCTGGCAGACTGCAATATGCTACGAACAAAGCGTAAATACCCCGGCACGGGGTTTTCTCGAATTATTTTTCGTTTCAGCTGAAAAGTGGAGAATCTTTTTGCCAGCGGAAATGTAGACAAGGCGAACTAATTTCGTATGTAAAGAACGGGTGGAACTGCGTGTTGTCTTTATGTGAGCCGCATAGACCATGGAATGGCTGATCGCCATCGAACGGTTTGGCGTTCAGTAGTAATTAGGAGCTTGCTAGAATGCACCAGTGCGCAAATTGTGATATTCGCTCTCCCAATAGTTACAAAGCAGGGTTGAAATAGTTGTCAACAAAGATGAAGTGCACTTGCAACATAGTGGCTAGATTAAACGATCTTGTGTCTATTTCGGATGCTGTTTGCGCTCTTGCGTTAATGATAACTCATTGAAACTGACATCGATTACGTCACCTCTTTTAATTCCATGCAGTGTTCGAAAACGAGGTTTCGTCAAATGATGGAACGGAAGATGCGAACAAAAGAGAAGACCAGGAAGAACCTTTCAAGCGTTTGTTATTCAGCGGACCATTCCCCTCGTTGTCCGACGTTACGGGGAACCAAACAACAACGCACGCTGAAACTTCAGACTACCATTGCGATGTGTGTGGAACATCGTTCAAGAGTGAGCGAAAGCTAAAGTATCATACTGGGAGGTACAAAATTTCTGGATTTCAAAGGCGAGGCAGAACATCCAGCAAACGGGTGCAAGAATCAGGGGAATTGGGAAACCCATGTTCCGAATGCGGAAAGTGCTTTGCAATTTGGGACATTCTGCTTCAACACCAGCGGTACGTTCACCGGAATGAACAACAAGTGCAGTGCCAGGAATGTGCTGTGCTCTCCTGCAGAAAATGGAATTTGGATCGCCACATGAGAGCAAAGCACGCAACGCAAGTTCCATACATTTGTGGGAAATGTGGGAAGACCTGCTCTCGAAAGGATGCGCTTACGGCACATGTGAAATCCATCCACAACAAACATACAAATGTCACGACTGACCAACCAACACCGAATTAATAAAATGTGAACTATAAAAGAATAGATACATATTGAGTGCCACAATGTGTAGAACTTATTTCGTCCTGA
>NW_008754846.1:0-1379 GCF_000715545.1 Opisthorchis viverrini | reverse complement strand
CTTTGACTCAAAAGTCTAACCCACAAGGGAGTGGAAGGATGTTGGGTTTTGTTCGGGGACTCTGTCCCTAGGCCCTGACTTAGAGGCCTGACCCGCGAGGCAGTGCGGTCTAATTTGGGGACCCTTCTCGGATCCGATGACTCCATAATCTGACCTGACCTGCAGAGGGTTGGCATAATTCGGGGGCGCTGGGAGTAAGATATTACCGTCTGATTCCTGATGCTGCTGCGCACACCAGGTGCTTCTTGCGTAACACCAGACCCTTTAAAAGTTTTAAAAGTATTTCGACGGTACCGAATAACGAGCTGGTGGTCACGTCGACCGCTAGGACGATCAAATCTTGCAAATTTAAGACCAACCTTTTCTAACCCGTCGTTTTTTTGAGTGAAAGCAGTATCGCTGCTCCCATAAGTATGCACATGCTGGACACCTGAATGAAACACCTTATTGTAGACTTTATCACTCTGTAATACAGTTTCTCACAATATGTGGACTCGCTGTCCTTCGTCGGCTGCTCTCCTTTGGGCTGTTCGGCATGGTTGAATACTAGGGAACTGAGTCGCAGCCATTGTAGCCTGCAAGATCATTGCAGCATTGAAGGCTGACTATCACGACCAGCTGACAGCTATAGGTCAGGGGTGGAGATCCAGGTGGTGGGCCGATCCAACGGAAGTATCTTAGGTCTGAAATACATAGCGCAAGTCGACTAAAAGTCCACGTAATTTCAATTAGACTAACCAGCTTGTCGTAATATTTACAGTCCCACACAGAGCAACGAAATTTATCAATGGCACCCCAGAAGAATCAGCAATTCAAGTGTCCTGAAGCGGGAAATCGAAATGATTTTGCACCCACACTAACCGACACACAACACTGATCTAGGGTGCTGATTGAAGATGTGACCGATTGGTTGTCTGTTCGCCTAAAAGCCGACCAATATAGCAATCTTCCCATTTGGTCTGATGAAGATGTTGTGCCATAAAACAAAAAGTTCTAAATCTGTCGATTGTTTATCTTCTGAAAAATTCGAAGCAGCTCCCCAGCACGGAATTGCAAATAGCACGCCGCGTTGCAAGTAAGCGTAACACCCTAGATGTATTTTGCTGCAACTTTTCGCATGTGTACGGCAGTCAGAATAACAAGCAACCAATAGAAATACTATTGACCAAGAAAAGAATTGTCGTTTAGTAGATAAGTATTCCAACGATCAAAGTAGCGCAAACAAGACATAATTGCTCCTGTTTACACAGCTCCATTTGGCGGTTTATCCGCGACAGATTCCCCTGAGAATCGAAATCACCGTCTGCAAGATCTGTGGAGCAGGATTTCTAATACAATGTCTGTATTTGTAAAGTGTCTAGTTTCTGACGGTCTCATGC
>NW_008754845.1:0-1379 GCF_000715545.1 Opisthorchis viverrini | reverse complement strand
ATATGCCCAATAGCATTTCACAGCCATTCGCGGTCCTATTGGCCCTCAAAAAATGCCATTCTACACAGGAAACTATCTTTCATTTGCCTTGGTTCGGTTCTTTTCAACAATGAAATATTTCACTATTGGAGAAATCTTCGGTTAATCACGTGAAACTGTTCCTCCAGAGAAAGCGAGAATAGTACAAAAATATAAGCTTATGATGCTTCTGAGGAGGTAGTTGAAGAGGACGGCATGGATTCCAAGACTGAACTTGTGTTTGTACCCGTATCGCTATCGTCTCGCACCCCTTGTCCCAAGATGGCAATTTTGTTTAGTCCACAAAATTGATCCCAATTACTATTTTGTTGATGCATACAAGTGGTTCACATCCACGACAATACCGCCTGTCACAAGCGGCACACATACCGCTTCGTCTTCGAAGCCTTCCGCATACCATACTGGTGGCTCCAGCGTGAACTTACTCGTCTCTCCGAGCGTGGTAACTGTCAACTGATAAGGTTAGTGGTGGTACCATTTATCGTTGCAAATCATACGTCCGAGGTGTTACGCGCATAAAATGGCTTGTGAGTCTTGTTGAGCTCGAATCTCGTATTCAATGCTTCTCCAATTTGTTATTGACTGAACGGCAGAACAGGATGAGGACTAATCGAACGAGAATGGTGCGAATCCAAATTTAGCAGAAATTGTAAATACGCACAGGTGAGACGTGTGCCCTTGTTGGTTAAGACCAGAATTAGAAGCAACGAAATTTTCACTACGCCAGTCCAATATCAACGGCTGTTTGCTGTTACTTTCGTTCTATCGAAGATATGCTCTAGGTCTTCGGAGAGGGTCAGCCTGACAATAAGACTTTTAGGGCGAACTGATTGGTAGATCTAAGTTGTGCTAAGGGATACTCAAGGTCTGTTATATGACCTGAGAAGTCACTTGTGGCATTAGGAAGTGGCTCAGATGAGATGCTTTATCTGGGGGAATCATAGTCTCACGCGGCCTCGGCGTAGCCAAGAACATTCACCAATTATCTCGGTGGATTTAATAACCTTCTATTCATTAAGAATGAATTTAGCTGATGTTCCTAAGAAAATTAGAAACTCAGAGACTCAAATCTGCTCAGATTTAGGTGGACGTAATCAGCAGTCCAAAAGTGGCTGCTAACAAACAGGTGGCCTAGTCCCCCTCCAGTGACCTGAAAAGTTGAAAAAAAAGTTTAATGGACGCGTCTGATAGAGCTTGTCGCAGTCTGAGAACAGTTTTCTTTGTTCAGAAACTCCTAAACTGGCCTCCAGGCATGGTGCTTAGCTTAAAATATAGTAGCCTTTTTCCACCTAAGGCTGGGTGCTTGCGTCTTTATGACTTTTTAAAAGGCCTAGTTTTTT
>NW_008754844.1:647-1379 GCF_000715545.1 Opisthorchis viverrini | reverse complement strand
TGCTCCGTGACCTCCGGGTTTGCATGTCTAGCTAGATTTCCGCGTCCGGCACGTACATTTTATTCACCGAGCACAGAGATTTCCCATGTTCCAACCTTCATCAACTCGTGTACCTGAACTGACAGACTCGGATTGTTCATGACATTCGGTCAGTATTCATTCATATGCTCCTCATTACTGGCATGTTAACGAGGCAGGGACCCACGATCCACAATTCGCATTCATCACTGACGACTGGTTTACGCTTGAATTGTCTGCACACGCAGGTATTCGCATCACCACCGAATGACGCGAATTCTCCCCAATAAGTGAGAGCCGCAAACTGCGCCACTCGAACCAGTCAGCTTTGTTTTCTCCAAATCAAATAATTGTTGGAGGCTTGTAGTGCACGTGAATCAAAGACTGAGGGTCTCTTGGTAACGCGATAGGTAACTGCAGTGTAGCTAGACGTCAGAGTGACTACCTGTTGTATCTGACTGATGACCCCGCCCCAGTGGCTTGTGGCCGAAAAAAATAGGACTGACGAAAGGGAGCATAACAGCTTTATTCGAAACAAGCAACTGCAAGTGCGTAGTGTGCGCGAGTAGCATCATACAACAGCCTCAAGCTATTTAACAGGAGGGACACTGTCTGACCCTGGTCCAACGCTGTCTCGTGCTATCTTACCTTAGGCATTCGGGGGTTACTTCCAGGAATCTGACATTCCTGATGCCCCTCAATTTTGCCTTTCAA
>NW_008754844.1:0-549 GCF_000715545.1 Opisthorchis viverrini | reverse complement strand
GGATCTAAGCATTCAAGCAGCAGGTTGAGGTATACTGACTGTTCTTCCATCTTTGGGATCAGCTACTCAGTCGGCCGTAGCTGACTTACATGTCTTTTCCATACCAACGATTCCTCTTCCAGCTGACCGATTATTTTGATGACGCCTTTAGCAGTCCATCTTCGGTGTTCGGGCGATAGTCCCTCACAAGCACACGGTTTCCAGACCGGAATGTTGGCCTCCCTCCTGTCGCTGTTGACCACATGATTTCGATCGGCAATGTTGAAAGATGCAAGCAATTGAACCAGCCTGTGCCCAGGAGATTAAGCTCACAAGCAGCAAGATAGACAATACCACGATCACGGTGGCCTGCTATCTCCCTCTCACAATCGAAGTCACCAAAAGTTGAAACTTACTGTATTAGTGCACAGGTGGCGATAGCTATAGTACAAATCAGATGGTGAATGTGCACTAATAGAACTTTTAACATGTTTCCGACACGTATAAAACTGAATACAATGCGAAATGCGAGCAATTCATGAAGGAACTTATCGTATGTGAGAATTCCTT
>NW_008754843.1:0-1380 GCF_000715545.1 Opisthorchis viverrini | reverse complement strand
AGGTTACCGTCAATTTATCTCGTTGCTCGCAAAAGGCTCAATCCCCCATTAAGTTGTTCACCAGGGACGGACATCACGATCTCGATATGATAGCCATTGATGAATGCCTGGTCCAAGGATATGCCAAACCTGTCAGTCACCATCGCAAGGCTGAACGCACTGGACGAGTTCGGTACTTGCCACGTCATATAGTGGTCCACTCTCACGAGCCTAGTGAGGCGACAGATGTCCCCGATCCTGCATGTCAAGTCCAAGGGAACTCACTGAAGTCGCAGCTGCTCAATGATCCAGCCATCGCGAATAGTCCATTCCTAATCTCTCTTCTTTTCCGCCAGCATAGGCAGATGGTTACGACAGACATTGCGTCAATGTTTCGCCAAGTGGAGGTGCCCGAATCAGTCAGAGACGTGTTACGATTCTTATGGTGGATGCACGGCCATGTTGAACACCCACCGAAGACGTACCATATGACTGTACATCCCTTTGGCGCAACTTCGTCTCCCTTCTGCGCCAGTTTTGCCCTGAGGCATACCATCAAGAGCCATGCTAGTACGTCGAGCCACGCCAAGTCATTATCAGCCGAACGGGCATTTTATGTAGACGATTTGCCGCTTAGTGCCACTTATTCGGAACGTCTTGCGACCATCGCCTTCAAGTTGAAGGTAGCCCTGGAAGCCCGCTGATTCCAACCGACGGAATGGTCGACGAACCAACCTAACCTTTTGGCTAAAATCACTGTCGAGGGTCGTGCAGATCCTGTAGACCTGCGACCGCCTTCGTGGAGTCGGACGCTTGGGGTTCAATGGGGCATACCGACTGACGAATTCCTGTTTCAAGTAGATATCCGGCTCGAAACTCCCACGAAACAAAGAATACTGTCACCTATAGCCTCTCCACACTACCCCACGGGATTCATCTGCCCGGCTCTACTACCAAGAAGACACTTCACCGCACTTATCATCAAACATTACCAAGAAAGCTATGACCACGTGGGCTTTGGACAAGTACCGGCAGCTGTGCATAACAGACGCTGGGTTTCGCGAGGGCGAACCGCCGTCAGATGCGTCTCTTCGTCCAGTTGTCGCTGCCGTCGATGGTTGCGGCCACTGTGCTACCAACTGCTGCCCTTCCTACCATATGAACGAACCAACTGCACTCGTAAACCATTCGCATTCACCGCAGTGAACTGCTTCCAGCCCCTGTCAGTCAAACAGGGGCATGGCACCAATATTATCAGCACGAATACGACTGGGTGTTCTCCATACAGAAAGAAAGTCATCGTAGAGACAGAGAAGCTGATCAGTCTGCAAGTTCAATCCCCGTGCAAAACTATGGCTCGGGGAGTGCTGGGTCCCCCTGTGAATCCACGGTGAACAAGGG
>NW_008754842.1:0-1380 GCF_000715545.1 Opisthorchis viverrini | reverse complement strand
AAAAAAAAATTTTTAGCGCCCCTGTTTGTGAAATAAGTAGACGATTTATCATGATGAGGCTCCCGGGGTTAACAGACCACGTGCTGTCCACTGGATGAATAGCATACTGCAGACGCGATCCCAGCGAATACATGAGGAAGGCCATAACTATAGCTGAATTTCTTATGCGCCTGAATATTAATTATCGTTATCACTGTTATCATTATTAAATGAAAGTTGGCATCACAATCAAAGGGGAGCACATTAAAATCAGGTTCGAGAACTCACGAACACAACCGACAAATACGAACGCGGAGCATCCAAAACAAAGTGTCACTAAAGCTAATCAAATACAACACAAGGGGTTAAGTGAGTCAAATATGCCTTGGTAATCCAGGAATATTGGAAATCTGGGTCGTTTATTCGTATGGTGCTTTTCTAGTGTCTGAAAGAGCGTGAAGATCTGGTCAATGTAAACCCCTAATAGGCCTAAATCCCGCATGCTGCCATTTAATCAGTGTTTAGGGCCACCATAAGGCGAAGAAGGATAACTGGACTCAAGCTGATTTCCCTGATACCGCGTCGCGGACCTTTTCGAAATGGTAACTATCACGTATTCTCTCCAGTTGTCTGGGACAGCCGCCTTTCCCCGGATACAGGCAAATAGAATATATATAAGAGCTGATCGAGGAATTCACTCCATTTCAGAACAACGCAGATGGGAGGTAATCCGGACCAGCAGCTCGGTGACGCTTGAAAGGACATATGCAGTCAGAAACCTCGGAGCCGTGGGCGTGGGATTATAGAATCACCGTGCATGCTTCCACTGAAGTTATAGGATCCAAATGGGTGGCGGTGGGTGTTCGCGGGAATCGTCCTTCAAAGTGCTCGGCCCAGCGGATAAAGAGTTCTTCCTTACTGGAGACGGCCGTGTCAGTTTCAGTTCTTGGTTGTTTCGCTCACAGCTGGTTTCCAGGGGCCGTAACAAGGCAATTAAGTCATCACCTTTGATGGTGTCGGAGCCACAGTTGGTTGGGGCTTAAGCGGACACAATAAACAGAGAGATCAGTTTCAGCTTGTGAGACTTCTTCATGGACGTTCCCAGACGAACAAAACAGATGTATCCAGCCAAGCAAAGATATTCTCGCTCGATGCCGACCACTGCACATCCTGCCTCAACGGCCTTTGGATCGCCACAGGTGCGTAGACTGAAGCGAGTGGAGAGTGGTAGGGCACTTAGCTCAATCACTTTGCTCGCATAATGAATCCTCGTTTCAGCACACATCCATTTCAAGCGAATCCAGCGTGAGATCAAGAGTAACTTGTTGCCCTACCTGCTCCAGAGTGCGAACATCAAGAACAAACAGACAGACAGACCGGGCGTGGCGGTTTGAAGATGGA
>NW_008754841.1:0-1380 GCF_000715545.1 Opisthorchis viverrini | reverse complement strand
GCACAGTGTTCAAGTGCCTGCATTGTGCTGTCGGTGTCAATGGCTAACTGCAAATACACCAATTTGTTAGTATGGTCTGGATAAACATGGTGCCTCTTCCATTTAGACCCGATTTTGGCCGGTGAAGTCAGCTCGACAATATTGTCCCAGGTAATGCCCTGTTGGAACTACAATACGAGATACCTTGTTGTCACATTTTTCCTTTGATCCTGTTGTGTGATGACAAAACACGTCAGCGCTATTCGGAATGCATTTTGAATATCCGTTACTAGGGGGTGAACGTCATTAGTGACAGTTGTTTGCATTGTTGTTTGCACAATCACCCCGAAATCCACATGTCCACAAAAACTGGATTTTGGAGGTATTTTATTAGGCCGAGGAGCAAATTGGCCCTACTTGTTTCTGTGTGCTCCGATTCAATTGAGTTAATTGAGAAACAGTCAGCCGCCTTGCTAAGGACAGATTGTGACTAAATTTTGCACAACCCGAGAGTCACAATATACCTCAGTATGCATGTTCCATCGAGAGATGAAACATTTAGTTAACAGGTCCGCTAGATTGATTTCCTTGACTTATTAATGTGGTACACAATGCCAGTCGTCTTTAGCTCAAAGGTGGACATTGCCAATGGCAGCTTTTGTTCGTTAGGTTTGGGCACATTGTTTCAATTCTTGAGGTTAAATTAACGACCCACAATTCTGGGTCGTTTGGTAGGAAGAATTAGTGCACACATCCGGGGACAGTGGGTATAGGGAAACTGAACACTTTATACCAGATGTATACATCGAAAAAATTATAACCCAAATCTTGCGCCCTAAACGGGGCCAGTAATTCTGTTATTACCGCACCCTCTTTATTTCAGTTATAGCACACTCACATGTTTAGAATTATGTAGCAAATGTTAAAGTTCTGGCGTATTTTAAGTATTTCTTAAGATGCAGTTATTGAAAGCTGACGTTACTTTTGGTTAGGCACGGTTCGTGGAGTTCTAGGTGTGCCAGTTTCTTAACTGTGCAAACGTGTACACGTTTGCGCAGAAAAAATGCATGGAATGGTTGGAATGCACCATGATTCGTTCACACCATCGGGAGTATTACAGGGGACAATAAGAGATCACCTTAAAGGAAGCGGATGAACTACGGATAATTTTCGACCATCAATATGAGGAAAAATTAAAGAATGGAATGCTTGCCTCTTGTACACGATGAACACCTTTGGTGGCTATTTGGGCTTCCCATCAAGTTTTATATGGTCAATTTAAGGTGACATAATAAAAAGGAATCCATTCATAACAGACTCATACAAACATTTCACTTACATAAAGAACCATAATCCAAATGATTTGGTATGCTTCACAAGTTTATGAGAAGGTCTTTTTTT
>NW_008754840.1:0-1382 GCF_000715545.1 Opisthorchis viverrini | reverse complement strand
GTAAAATACGAGGTAAACGTGTGACCACTAATCCACCAGTATGAATTACCATGCCCGAACAGGCTGTGTTGTTCACGCTTTAGCGATGTGAACAGTTTGCTCGACGCCTCTGAACGAAGACCCATTAACTATCCCGGTTGTGTCGACCGTCAGAATCTCCTTTCAGCAATTTCCAGTCAGATCGTGCCAGTGACGCTTGAAATCTGCTGGACAATTTTGAATTAACTGTTGGTGTTTGTGAGATTTGTAAAATCCAACTTCAAATATGCTCACAGTGTATATTCTGTTAAGCGCTTGTATCTTATTAGCCGATTTCGAACTGATCGGTAACAGAGAAACTAGCGATCCCTTTGAATGTAACGTGATTCGTTACCCATATATCGAAAATGTCGCTCAGTGGGTGAACCTAGACAAACGTGAGATTCGCTGTGCTAAATTCCCCCAGGTTCTTTTCGAACCTGCCCATTCCAACAACGGTGTTCTGACATCTCGATGAAGGATCATGCCGAGGTCTGTTCCAGCGAGTGATTATACTACATCTGGCCGCAACACTGACCTAACTTTGGTGTGGGAGCGTAAGCATTCTTGCTGGCTCAAATAGTTTGGATTTAGCTTTCAGAACCTGCGTCTCTGTGAACACGGCAACTGTTCCCCAGGTTTGTGGTGTTGAGAATACAGAAAGTTTTATTTCAATTCGTTCCACATCGCGACAAATACTACTTACTTAATTGTGAATGCAGTTCATATAATTTTAAACTACAGGGAGCTGTGTCCTAATGCTATCTAGTATACTAACTGGTGTTCAGATGGGGCACTGCATGCTCCTTTTGACTGGTGAGTGCTTCGCTGACTTAGCTGAACTAAGTACATGACGAATTTTGATTGCAGGATAAAGTTCGGATCTCGTTCACACTAATTGCTATTTGTAAGCTTTTGGCTTCTGGTAAGAATTCACTTGCCTTAACTCCCCCTGTCGACATCATCATAGGCATTCTTGTTTACCAGGATAATAATTTCTTGACAGGAGACAAGCTTGATTGAGAATTTCTGGTCCCCAGACTTGGGATTTCATTTGAATACGTCCAGTGTTTCTGCCATTTTCAAAGGCTTCATATTGTCCTTTTATCTGGATTATAGGGAGGCTCAACTTCAGGATGTTATCATAGTGACAGGCAGACCAGGTCTTACGTTCTCGATCACGTTAACCGCAACATTCGTCCGTACGAAACTGTTTGCCCTTTGCGAATGAACGGGTGTCTGAACAGACAATTCAACCAATAACAGCGATTAGTCTAATGAAGTGAAGGCTGAACCACGATTCCAAAATATGCTTCGTAAAGGTAGACCCATTTCAAGTCAGCTGATACCGCGTTTCAGCTTGC
>NW_008754839.1:0-1382 GCF_000715545.1 Opisthorchis viverrini | reverse complement strand
TGCGATTCAATGTGGATTCACGGGCTGTGTATGCACGGGCTTCACTCTCTCCCCCCGATGTCGTCTACAGTTGCGCTTCGAGTCCTCTGGAAGATAGCCACTTCCTCATGCAGACAGTTGAGCGACTCTCCTTCAACCCCAGTTCACTCATCTCTTGCTTGTAGGTGATTTCAGCGCTCCAAAAATCTCCTGGATGGCGCCCTAGCGCTTTGGATCAAGTAAGCACTTTGCAGCGGCGCTGACCGGGGTGGTTCAACGGAGCTGTTAGACTAAACGTATCGTTGCGCCCACCAGATACCGCGCTCGCCAACTTACTATCCTTTCTGGATGTGGACATCACCAAAAGGACACTTCATTTATTAGGTGATAACTAACGCTCCATTGGGACTTAGAGGCCGCTGCGTGCTGATCTTTGACTTCACCTGCTCCTGGGCCAGAAATACCGAAACTCGATTGCGCATTCGAAACTCCAGCAATGCAGACTTCTCAGATGGATGCATGTTTCTTGGACAGGTCAACCTGGGACAAACTTCAGTGGGGAACTTATGCAAGACCATTGTTCGAAAAGTTCCGAGGTTCACGCAATGTCTGCCTCCAAAAAACCAGCACACACTCGGGTGGATCGCTAGTTCCGAAAAGGACTCGACGTCCTCTTGCGAAGAGGTCTCGACTATTTTTTCAAATGTTTGAACTCAGGAGGCACAGAATGTGAGCTGGTATCTCGTAAAATGAGGAACCCCTGTAAATCGGAAATCCGCCAATGGGATGTTTAAGTATATGAGGCATCGCCGCAGAAGCACGCCAATCTACGTTCTTCTTGAGGGACTGGAACGAGGAACCAAGGTGTGAGCCCATAGTGGTATATATAGTCTACAGAGAACATTATGGTGACCTATATTCAGCCCCAGCGTCCTCGAAACATCCATCGTTGTCAAGGCTTAAATACGAGTGACCGCTAACAGACTTGTTCTTCATAGCTGAGAGCTCAACTGTTGCAGAAGAAGAACCCATTTTGCGTGTTGGGGCCCGAATAGGTCCATCCAAGGTTCCTAAAAGAAGCGTCGTTCACACCGGCAGAGAGTTTCTGCCGATATTTTGTCAGTCACTCGGCAATGGGGACCTTTTCTCCGCTTGGAAGAAAGCGATTGTCACGCTAATCTCCCAGTCTGGTGACCAAAAATTGCCTGGAGGCTACAAGCTTGTCGCCCCCTCTAGCGCAACGCGCAAGGTGATGGAACGCATTCCGAAGCGAGATATCCTAGAGCACCCTATAACCAGCAACTTGATATCCACAGTTCAACACGGATTCCTCGCAAACCGTTCCTATCTGACGAACATACTTGTATTTACGGGCAGCCTAACCCAAGCTTAGGATGAGGGGC
>NW_008754838.1:0-1382 GCF_000715545.1 Opisthorchis viverrini | reverse complement strand
CACAACTGCCTTCTGCGTGCAAAGAGTCGACGGTATTCGGCACAGACCTCCTCGTGTAACCGTGGATAGAAACGAAGGCGCAGTTACGAAGGAAAAGACATTCCGGACTGCTGTGACTAAAGATATGCGGTCCACGAGGAGCGTCAACTAAAGCTTGCGGCTTAATTTAACGAAAATAAGAAAAATGCATTCATGTGCCTCGTCTTGTTTATAATCCAACGCAGCAGCCGCTGTGCAAATCAATTCACTTCTTTCTTGAATGTCAAATCTTAATGCTTGGTTGTTTCCACGGAAGCTATATCTACCAAAACATCAAAATACTTATCACATGGTGAAGACGTTCGCTTAGGTAGGGATCAGCCGGATGAGGCATATCCTTCATCCTGATTCATACTGTGTAACTTAAAGCTGAATGAGAAGTGAGTTACGAGAATCCTCCTCATGGCGCTATTGTGCCGGATTCTATTCTGTCTTGTCAACATACGTTATGTAGTATACGCTTCCGCTTTTGCTAAAATGGGCCCCATAAATAAGTTCACGGTAAAGCCTTGAGTAGAAGAAACTTCTACTAAACTTCTACTTTTACGTGTAAAAAGCTTGTCTTGGTTTTTGCATGTCATTCCTCTAATGTGGAAAACTCTCAGTCAATCAGTTTTTTTCCACGTGACGCCTTCTTAAAACAATATATTTTATGGGGACCTTAATTAAAGAATACTTAATCTGACACACTGCACGTTTAATTTAAATATTATTGAGGAAATAAATGAAACGAGACAACCTATTTCAGATTCATTCACATCTATTCACTTCTTCTTGTCTTATTTCCTGTACTGTACTCAATCTAGTGAAGTGTGATACCAGTGACCAGCCTTGTTACGGTAAGCAACCCCCACTGCCATCAGTGGAACATTCGGTAAAATCACGACGGTATTTGATGGTCACCTCTGTACTCAACGATGAAACACACACTAATAACTTGAAAAAAGTTATAAGACTCAATTTGGCTGTTCGAAAGTTACGAGTTTAGGTGTTTTCCAAGATATGTCACCCATTATTAATGAGACTTAAGTAGAACCTTCAGGGTTCCTTCTTGAACCCCATCAAAACTGGCCGATTTGGAGGCCAGCTGGCGGTTCACCAAGCATATCCTTATGGCCTTTAAGGTCTCGGACAAAAGTAGCATACTGATAAATATGAATGATCAATTTGCACCTATACAACCTCAAGAACTGTGAGAATGTGCCCTAGCTATTGCGATAGATATAAGGTTGTCTATCAAAAGAATTTCGGTTGTCCGACGTGACTTTCTCTCGGAATGTCACAGCGTTGGTGTTTGATACAGAGCATCTTTCTGATAGAAAGGCTACGTCAGGCTTTATATC